>NC_091132.1:38889605-39044605 GCF_040183065.1 Periplaneta americana | reverse complement strand
TTCACAACCATACAGAAGAACCGGTAATATAACTGTTTTATAAATTCTAACTTTCAGATTTTTTGACAGAAGACTGGATGATAAAGGCTTCTCAACCGAATAATAACTCGCATTTCCCATATTTATTCTGCGTTTAATTTCCTCCCGAGTGTCATTTATATTTGTTACTGTTGTTCCAAGATATTTGAATTTTTCCACCTCTTCGAAGGATAAATCTCCAATTTTTATATTTCCATTTCGTACAATATTCTGGTCACGAGACATAATCATATACTTAGTCTTTTCGGGATTTACTTCCAAACCGATCGCTTTACTTGCTTCAAGTAAAATTTCCGTGTTTTCCCTAATCGTTTAATAATAATAATAATAATAATAATAATAATAATAATAATAATAATAATAATAATTAATGTCTTCGAAATTACGCCAATGAATATTTAAATATTAGGGGGCAAAGGAAGCTTTTAATAGGAAAAGGAGCATCTTCTGCGGATCTCTGGAAAAAGAACTAAGGAAGAGACTGGTGAAGTGCTTTGTGTGGAGTGTGGCACTGTATGAGACAGAAACATGGACATTACAATGAAATAAAGCGAAACGAATAGAAGCATTTGAAATGTGGGTATGGAGTGGAATTGAGAGTGTGAAGTGGACAGACAGAATAAGAAATAAAGTTGTGTTGGAAGTGGGTGAAGGAAGAATGATGCTGAAACTGATCAGGAAGAGAAAAAGGAATTGATTGGGTCACTGACTGAGAAGAAACTACCTACTGAAGGATGCACTGGAAGGAATGGTTAACGGGAGAAGATTTTGGGACAGATGAAGATATCAGATGATAGACGACATTAAGATATGTGGATTATATGCGGAGAATAAGAGGAAGGCAGAAAATAGGAAAGATTGGAGAATGCTATGTTTGCAGTGTATGACCTGCCTATGAGAGAATAGTTATATATGTATGTGTGTATGTATGTATGTTGTGCGTACGTACGTATGTATGCACCATGTGTATATATATATATATATATATATATATATATATATATATATGTACGTGTACGTACGTATGTATTTATGTATGTATGTATGTATGTATGTATGTATGTATGGGAGAGTCGGGTAGTATCGGACATCGGGTAGTATCGGACAGTGCGTTTCTTTCATCTACCACCATATGGTAGTACCTGAATGACATGGTTACGTTTCTCTATGCGACATCAGAGAAACGTAACCATGTCAATCAGGTACTATCATCGTGTGGTAGATGAAAGAAACTCACTGTCCGATATTACCCGATATCCGATACTACCCGACTCTCCCCCTGTGTATGTATGTATGTGTTAGCCATAAAATGTTATGTGTGTATTCTTTGAAGATATTGTCGGTTTAAAATATGTTATTAATAATTCATGTTATTCTTAAAATATTTAAATATCGTTAAGTTCTTTTGTGCGTGTTTTTTTTTTTTTTTTTTTTCATTTTCCTAGGATAAGTACCCTTGAAAATTATATGGGCTTCTTTGTTCAACAATTATTTAGAACGATAGTGGGCCAAGCGCCATATATTAAAAATTGAGAAAATAAGGGTTGAAATTAAATGAATACCGTAATTTAATTACGCATATAGTAAATAATAGCATCAAGTTTGGATATTAAAACTAAGTGATATCAGTCTTCGTTAAAATATGGTATTCACTTAACTTTAACCCTTGCTTTCACCGTCTTTAATAAGTGGCGCTTGGCCCAATATGGCTCTGAACATTTCAATTGTACATTGTTTTCCTTTTCCAGTGTAACTCTTTGATAATCAGCAGATGATGTTGCTTTCTTGTGATTATTTCTCTTTGCTTTAATTCCGGAAGTTTCTCGTTTCCTTTTCGCAATTATTTTATTCAAATTTAGTTTCAATCGAAATTTTTCTTCCGAAAGTCTCGCTGTACTATGTCTTCTGAGCTAGTTGCTGGAGTTAGTCGTTGTGCCCTTAATGTCCTAATGACGAACTGAAATAGTTAATGATTTTATCTATATTTTCGAAAATGCGTGTACTGCCATTTTATCGTTATCTGCGCTCGAAGAGCCTCTCTTCTTGCAGTATATGAGATAGAACATTCAGTTTACGAAGTTGTTGAATCTCAAGTAATTCTCACCGACCATCAGCATAGGAACGACCACTAAACAGTGTTATAATAGTCTATAAAGACGGAGCGTTATGTAGCCCCCTCTTTGTCTGTGTAATCATCTTAGTACCATTGTATCATTTCGTTTCTTTAGTGCCTTGCTTCAACACTGAACTGATATAATGGTAATGACTCTATAGTCTATATGTACGTGGTTCTCTGCGTGAGGGTTGTGTTATTCCGAATACTCAAGTTCGATCTCCGGCGTAGACTCTAGCGGTATTTGTCATAGACAAGATAGGAACGTAAAGTTTTTTTTTTTTTTTTTTCATTTTCCTCGTCACTGAAAACACTCTTCATTTTACTTTACTATTCTTCATAACTTCAAATGGAAAGTTTCGCTGTCATGAAGTTGGCACAATTTTCACTAAAGGTATTAAGGCAACATTGCAGTTCTCTGTCATGCTAGTAATGGCATTCGTCTTTTACTTTTTCTTTAACCATTCTAAAAAATATACCTTTTCTACTTTCATACAAATATTTATTTACACAGGGTAAACCGTAAGCGATATCATTAATTTTGAGGGATTATTCTTTGAGGTATTTAAAACAAAAAATTTTAATACAATTTTTATAGCGTGTTTTGGGAAAGCCATTGATTTAATTCCCAATATGCTCAGTCAATTGAAGAGAGTAGTGTATTAGAGTGGATCGAGGGAAGATGCATGACTTTTTCTTTGACTGAAAATTTAAGATATTGTTCATTTAGTTTTGAGTGTCATACTGAAATATCAAAGTTGGTACAAAACAGAAAACATTGTAGTCGCGACGCTGTTATTCCCGGTGTGACTCCTCCTCTTTGCTTACGTCTTAGGAAGTCAAGGCTCTATAAAGGCTAGGTAGGTAGTATCGTTCGCCATTTTTGTTCTTTCGTTACCGAGTTACCAGACGCGGGATCTATTTGCCACACCGTTAAAATTATCATGTCGTAGCTCCTATGATAATAAATCAAACGCACTGTAATTCAGCAAATAATTGAGCGGCAAATAACGTCCTCGTGTGCTTTCTGCGAACGCCAACGAAAGAGCCAAAATGGTGGGCGATTATATATTAAGTATTTATCCAGCCTTAGGAAATACTTAACATCTTCATCAGCGAATCACAAGCCGCACAAGTTTAAATGTAGCCTACCTGCAACGTGATTGGCTGCCGGAAATTAGAGCGACGGGACTATAATTACCTTGTTTATAGATATAGGTGTTCTTCTTACCTACAGTCCACACCTGTGGAGTAACGGTCAGCGCATCTGGCCGCGAAACCAGGTGGCCCGTTTTCGAATCCCGGTCGGGGCAAGTTACCTGGTTGAGGTTTTTTCTGGGATTTTCCCTCAACCCAATACGAGCAAATGCTGGGTAACTTTTGGTGCTGGACCCCGGACTCATTTCACCGGCATTATCACCTTCATTTCATTCAGACGCTAAATAACCTAGATGTTGATACAGCGTCGTCTGGGGTTTTCCCTCAACCCAATACGAGCAAATGCTGGGTAACTTTAGGTGCTGGACCCCGGACTCATTTCACCGGCATTATCACCTTCATTTCATTCAGACGCTAAATAACCTAGATGTTGATACAGCGTCGTAAAATAACCCAATAAAATAAAATTCTTACCTGCACTGTAGGCATCTTTCCCCGATAGTGGGCTAAGATGGCAAATGCAATTAACACATTTACTGATATGAAGAGTCCACTGCAAGAATGATGGATGTCACTTTCTTGTCGAAAATGAACCAAGACTGTCAGTGAATAGTTTAAGACATATAGAATGTACATAGAGAGTTATATGGCATTAACACTGATAGTCATTGTCCAGTAATGATCGGAAAATCACAGTTAAGCTTTGAGCGCTAAGCATTTCAAACTTTCAATTGCTTCTCCTGCAAAATGTATTCCAAATGACATCCATCATTCTTGCAGTGGACTCTTCATTTATGTATTTTACCTGAACTTGGTTTGATACATGTATATAACAAAATTGACTTAATCCAAAGCTCATGGGCACTTTCTCACTCGTTTATCACTACTTAGCAACACAGTCATTGCACATATTTTATTGCCGTGTGCAAGACACGTGAAATCACTTCTTGCAGACAATGAATTCAATCCAGTACATTTTTTGTCATCATTCTTTTTTAGGCTGCGGTTAAGGGTACGGTAAGGAATCCCATATGCTTGCGATGCTCTGAAACAGTTCATACCCTCTGTTATAACATGTTCCATCGCAATTTGAAGGCTGTCCTCAATCCATTGATTTCTATCAGAGGATCTTACAGAATTTTTCAATATATACTAAAAAGTAAGGATTTGATAGAACAATCTTTCAGGCAAAGGTTGTTTTTTTTTGGGTGAAATCAGAATCTTATGAAAAACGTATGGGTTCTTATTGGAAATACAATTTAACATTGAAATGCCTTGATAACCTACACTAAATAAAAGATTACTAATGCCGTTGTTTTACTCTTTCAAACGAAGAAGAGGTCTTTCAAAGTTGTACCTTCGCAAACACTTTATTTTTGAGGTTAGCGGCTGGAAAAATAGAAAAATCTGTATATTAAATTATTCCAATAACAATTTATGCTATCTCTGCTCAGAAACTATCATGAATATTAAATGAACAGAAAGCTGTGTCATTTGTAATAATTTCTTGGAAATCATGACACATCACAATCGTGATGATATTAACACATAATTTTATTGAGTGTTTGTAATTGTTTGGAATTATATCCCTGTTTTATTTAATTGACTTCAATATTCAAATACAAGCATAACTTACGTTTCATTTGACAGGAAAGGTAAATTTAATTAAACGTAATAATGAATTGGCGTGCTCCAATTTGACGGTTATTCCTAGAAATCCTTGTTTTATAATTTACCACTTCATATAAAATAAGTTTCACAATGAGAGTATGTGAGCATATTAATTTTATATTCACCAACTATAGCGCAAAGCTTCTACTGGTAACGCTAGCAGAGCGAGAATTTGATATTAATTATGTCACTATCAAGAACAGCAGGCGAGTCTTAAATGCAACACAGTGCGTACGGTATTCTATACATACAGGGACATCATTTTATTTTTACTTCAATTTTTATTGTACTTGATTTTTGGAATGTACTTCACTCCCACCCCTTCTACTAGTAAACTTCCAACCGTTCACGACACAGAGCCGAGGGCGCGTAAGCAGTACTCAGTTACTGAGTATAGTACGTTTCAGAAATATGTTCGCGTTTTCCAGTGACGAAAGAACTTTCAATATTGAATCATATTTTCGTACGGGTACTGTCGTCCGTTTCCCTATGTCGCATCCCGGTTTCCCCCACCTGCTTCTGTTCGCCCCTTTGTAAAGTCTAGTAGCTGGGCTATCTTAGCTCTTTTCTGAAAACATTAATTTCTGTTAGGAATTGGACGTCTACGTAATATTATTGAAGTGTTTAAAATAACTTAAATAAAAGGTCCTCCTTAAGTAATTAACTGTCACGTTATCCCCCCCCCTTTCTACAACCCTGCGACAAAACCACTTGAACGGACAGTAGATAGCATTTCTGAGTAATTTTATCTTTTCGGATCGGGCAGAAATGAAGATTGAATTTACAGTATGTAAGGTACTCTTTTATAGAGTAGGTACAGAATTATTTCAACATGAGTTACTCGTACGAAGGACGAAACTGGTAATTGGAATTAGGTACAATAGTCTATAATGCGATAATATGGACAAAAGAACTGAAGCCTGTATCGAAATGAACGGCCACCATTTTCTAAAATGTGTTTAAATATCCATATTATAATTATTTTTCAATTTAACTTCATTCTCTATATAGTACGCTAATGTGCTGTAACAATATACACTGCATAATTAATACTTCCGAATGGATAGCTCAATTCGTGTGTAAAACACTAAGTGTTGATACAGTACTGTATTTTGATTAAACAAAAACCTAATGAAAATTATCAAACTCAAAATTGCGATATTTCCTAGTTTACATAAATGGATGAACTACTTTTATTCCCTCCTATACCCAGTAAAGTGATTTGTATTTTACGCCAGTATCATCGAACTCCGTCGTGGAAAGGGTAGCAAACGGTGTTTCCTGTTTCAATCGTTAATAGAAAGGTATAGCCAGGTTAATATTAAAAATGTTAGTAAAAATAAAATGATGTCCCTGTACTTTCAATATACAGACATAACTAAAATATGTGATTGTTTAACATACATTAAGTGAGGCTCTTAATTTTAACAAGTTAATGCAGGCAAGGGTTAATATACGTAGGCCTATGTCGCTTCTTTCCTGTTTGGAAATACCGTATTTACTCGCATACTAGATCCCCCTTTCTTCTCTTTTTAAATTTAAAAATGTACGGTTCCGGACAATTGGCCACAGTAAAATTGGTAACTGGGACAATTGGCCACAGAAAACTGGTAACTGGGAGAATTGGTCACAGAAAATTGGTAGTAGGGACAATTCGCCACAGATAGACAATTTGCCACACCGTCCATTATCCAAAAATGGGACCGTAACAATTTATTTAAATGTGAATTAGTGGCAAATGTGATAAGTTTCACGTTGTCCTCCTGTTCAAAATACAACAACCACCTTTCTCCTTGTACGGTCTTAGTGTATCTGTCGGCTATAACGTTCAGTTCGTCAATATTCCTTGGTTCAGGTGGTAGGTGCAGCTTCCTGGCACGGCGCACAGTTTTTTTAATAGATGATTTCTTCGGTAGATTGACATTGGCTTCGCTTCCAATACGCTGTAACTCATTTTGAATAATGACAGACGTTGGATCTCGGGAAGTCCCCGCCCTTGCCTTCATGTTCCCCACACATTCCTTTGCCTTAATCCTTCCGCAGTCTGCAGAATGATTCTTGTGTTCAGACGGTTCTTTGACGACACTGCTTCCATCTTCTGATAACGTGACTGTTGCATTACACCCGCCACGCATGTCACAGCGCCAAACAACTCCATTCTTATTTTCTCTAAGTCTCGTGTACATGTAGCCAAGATATATTAGTTTGTCAGAGCCTCTTTCTCATTTTGTGAAGCGAATTTCTTCCGCCATAGTTCCTAATTAGTTTACAGCTTCTGGATTTGTCTTGTGTTATCATAGAAATATATTATACATTGTTGCGAATTTGCGTTTTGCCTTGAATTTTAATGTGTGGCTAATTGTCTTTGATTCGAATTTCAATTATGTGGCGAGTTGTCCCCAACCCAAAAATGTAAGGGGGTCTTATATGCGCATCTGAGAAAAAATAAGCAAATAAAGTTTTTAAACAGTAGGCTTAAAGATAGAAATTAGATTACAAATGCCAATACATTTTCTCTTCCAAGACAATCAAATTCAATTTAAATAACACAGAATAAATCGCTAGCTTGTTACTCAGTTTTACCTTTGATTTGATTACCCCCTTTGATTTGATTACCCCCTTTGATTTGGGTTTTTCCGAGGTTTCCCCCACCGAAAAGGCAAATGCCGGGTAATATTTTGGCGAATCCTCGGACCTCATTTCATCTCACTACATCTCGCCAAAATGTAAAAAAATTGTACAACATTGTAAAAATTGTAGAAAATTACTAAATTGTAAAACTATAAAAATTTGTAAAAATTGTAATTGTAATATTGTAAAATGTTGACATGTTCCACATCTTAAAGCTTCATTGCTCATGTAAGATCTATGGAATAAAATAAATGAATGAATGAATGAATTCACGCCTGATACTGATTTCTTTTTCTAAATGAATGAATTCGAAAGTACGGTATACGTAAACCGATACCATCAGAAGAAGAAGAAAGTGAACTTGTCTCTCTTTCTGTGCTGTGACAATGTAAGAACTAACTTGACAGAGAGTACTGTAAACGGAGAAAGAGAGATGTTATTCATCTTTGTCAGCGCGGAGACAATTGGAGAAGTAATGGGATAGAGGATGGTTTCAAAATCCAGGTTCATCCTACAATTTCTCATTGTGCATTTGTGATTGATAATGTATAGTACGTTATTGTTCAAAAATCTTAGGCAGGAATTCAAAACCTAGAGCTTTAAAGTATACATAAGTCGGAGGAGTCTAATTTATATACACATTACAACCCTCCTATTACTTCTCGACATACTCACCTATTCTGTCCAAACATTCTTTGGTAGCGTGACACTATTTTTGCAACCATTGCTGTGTGTTCAGTTATCATAGCCAAGTGTTAAAAGCAGACTTCACTTTATCATTTTTTAAATTGCGCACATACGTACATACATACATGCATGCATGCATACATACAGTGCATACATACATACACACACGTCCACACCTGTGGAGTAACGGTTAGCGCGCCTGGCCGCGAAACCAAGTGGCTCGGTCGGGACAAATTACTTGGTTGAGATTTTTTCCGGCGTTTTCCCTCAACCCAATTTGAGCAAATGCTGGGTAACTTTCGTTGCTGGACCCCGGACTCATTTCACCGGCATTATCACCTTCACCTCATTCAGACGCTAAATAACCTGAGATGTTGATACATCGCCGTAAAATAACCTACTTAAAAATAAATAAATACATACAGTCCACACCTGTGGAGTAACGGTTAGCGCGTCTGGCCGCGAAGCCAGGTGGCCCGGGTTCGAATTCCGGTCGGGCCAAGTTATTTGGTTGAGGCTTTTCCGGGGTTTTCCCTCAACCCAATTTGAGCAAATGTTGGGTAACTTCCGGTGCTGGACCCCGGACTCATTTCACCGGCATTATCACCTTTATTTCATTCAGACGCTAAATAATATGAGATGTTGATACAGCGTCGTAAAATAACCTACTACAAAAAATACATACATACATTTTTTTATGTTAGTAGGTTATTTTACGACGCTTTATCAACATCTAAGGTTATTTAGCGTCTGAATGAGATGAAGGTGATAATGCCGGTGAAATGAGTCCGGGGTCCAACACCGAAAGTTACCCAGCATTTGTTCATATTGGGTTGAGGGAAAACCCCGGAAAAAACCTCAACCAGATAACTTGTCCCGACCGGGAATCGAACCCGGGCAACCTGGCTTCGCAGCCAGACGCGCTAATTGTTACTCCACAGGTGTGGACCATACATACGTACATACATACATACATACATACATACATACATACATACATACATACATACATACATACATACATACATACATATAGAAACGAGACATAATGTGTTATATTATAAACATACAGATAGATGGATAGATAGATAGGTAAGTGCATTTATTGATGCATAATAAATTATACAAACTCATGTACACAAGATCCTTCGCACGAGCTCATACGGCTATTCGTGCTGTAACTATGCACAGTTTGAATCTTCAAAACGAAAATAATGCCTACTAAAAATAAAATAGTGAAACAACAGTTATTATTATTACTACCGTTATCATTGATTACCACTATTATAACTAATCTAACTTTATACCAAATTTCACAAAAATAATACAAATAAAATGAAAGGGAGATATGAAAAACACACACACAGTGACACACACACACACACACACACACACATATATATATATATATATATATATACACATTATAAACAATTCAATTTCTTGTTGAAGCACCAAATAATCCAAATAATAAATATAAAGGTAATACAGTATATAAATAAAAACATACACACTCTAACCTAACCTAACCTAACCTAACATAAACATACAGGTAGCAAGGCATGTAGTATTACCTTTATTGTAATGGGACATGCCGTTCAACTAAAAAAAAAATACATACATACATACATACATACATACATACATACATACATACATACATACATACATACATACATACATACATACGTATTTACAGTCACACATCCAACGCATATACGATTAAAGCAAAAGACAAATCTATACAATTAGGGGCATCGAAAAGTCCTTAATGTGGCGGGATGTAAGACTTCCATCTTCCAAACAATCGACACTCAATAGCAGTAGGAAATGTCAGTTCTACGTGTTGGCAGGCCCCAAGGAAATCTCAAGTTATAGCTTAGCGAACTGTTCGAAGACAGGTTTGAACCTCACAAGTGACATCAATAAGGCATCACTGATGAGACAGCTAAATCAGGAGATAATGGGGTAGGATGGCCAGAGTTCTTTTTCTCCTCCATTGCATACATCGCTATTATCTGTACATTTCTAACTGGCGCTCAAGGTCAAGCAATGGACTACATTTGCCATGCTCGCTCAACTGAAGACTGGACAGCGGGATTGCCAGTGCTTCAGTTCACAATTTTCAGTTCAGTGACTCGTGCGTGGTTTGTACTTTTAATGTGACCTTGATCCGCCAGTTTCAAATGCACAGATAATAGTAACATATTACATTAATCAGGCTATCGTACTAATTTATTAGAGGCTGACTGAGTCCCAGGTAAAATTGGAAAAATCCACTACTCTATCGTGAATAGAAATCGCTGTCTTTCGGATTGTAGAGAAGTTCCTTAACAGCGACGCTACTATTCTACGTATATGAGATACATAGACCCTACATAAATTCCTATCAGTACACTTGTATTTCTGAGGGGTCATTCCATCTGACCGAACAAAAGAGTAACTAACATTCGAATATAAGAATCCTGAAGTTGAATTTACCCCGGTATCACACCTCTTCATCTGTAATATCGTGTATGAGAAAGTACGAGTGTATAGCCGTATGAATTTTACTTATAACATTCTATTCCTTTTTACAACACGGTGCACAATCCACCAGAGTGCTTCTTACTATCGCCTTTACTACTCCGTGTTAAATATATTGCACAGCTCTTCCAACGCCTTTTAATGCTATAGCATAAAGAGAGGAGCTGTTTGGCATCTCCGTTACAAGCAGATATGTACAAAGCCGAGATCTCTCCACTTCGATTATTTCTATTCGTCGCGTTATGTTCCTATATTATAAATCTGCTATGAATATTAATTTGTAATAACAACGTCCTATAATCTTGTTCATTTCTCCCTGTTTCAAGTTCTTGCAGTTTAAAGTTAATTTAGGATGAACTCAAAGAAAACGTTATGAATATAAATGCATCATTTACAAGTTCAACAGTAGAGAACCGTTCCGCAAATAACCTTGTAAAGTGCAGTTGCAGGAATGTTTGAGAAATGAACACATTTTACCGCTTATTCTAAAGATTCTGAGCGTAATTGTAGTGAAAGTATCCAATAGAAAACACTGAGTCTGCGTTAAAGGGTTTTATTGAAAAAAGTAGCATGCTATACAGATCTTTTTGCTTTAAAACAATTTTGAAATCAAACGTTTATATTCGAAAAAAAAAAAAAACTTGTGACGTTTTGACACGAAAGATTTACTTTGACGTTACTTATGAAATATTTTTTTCTTAATCAAAAATTGTAGAAAATTTAATATTGAAGGTAATGTTTAAGAAAAAAAGTATTTCTTGAAGAAATAGGTAAAAGGTCCTGGATTATGTTGTTGATGTAGGTGTTTAAAACATTCCAGTAAAATAATCATGCAAATATTTAACTAATTGTATATTTTATTATTAAATTTAGATTTATTTAGATTTATTTAATAATAACATATAAAAAACGCTACATGAAAGTACCCCGAATGAGCAAAGCTCGTGTTCGGTGACAGTTCCGTTTTGATAAAAATATTTGAAAAAGACATACAATTATACATTGTTCACCAAACATACTTATTTTTTCTGAATTAAAATTTAAGATTCTGATCAGGCCTACATTGAGGTGATTGATCTTCTTATTGGAGCTCGTGGTGTGATTCCCAAGTTCTTTGAACGCTTCAGGAAGACTTTTGAACTACCACAGACACTTACTGCTGACATCATAACTTCAGTTTTGAAACGCTCTTGCCAAATTCCGAGTCATCATATTCACTCTGT
This sequence comes from Periplaneta americana, assembly GCF_040183065.1. Lineage (NCBI taxonomy): Eukaryota > Metazoa > Arthropoda > Insecta > Blattodea > Blattidae > Periplaneta > Periplaneta americana. Next base: position 39,032,557 of record NC_091132.1, on the reverse strand, counting down.
TTAATTTTTTTTATTCACTTTCTATTCATATATGTTTATTTTAATTTTCTTTCTACATAATTTATGTAAACATTTAATATTGCAAAATTCATGTAGGAGAGTATACTGAGTCCTTCTGGGCTACCTCCAATGGGAGGCAGTTATTACCTTACTTACATACCGGTAATTCATAAAAATAGAAATCTCTAATAGCACACATTATTATTTTTCTATAAACTTATCTCTTATCAGAGTTATCCTTAGTGTTATCCTTATCAAAGTTAGAGGACTTTCATCATGTTTGAACAACTTTATTACGTTTCAGTATTACAAAATTATACATATATTACTACAATCAGAAATGGGCAATAAATTAACTTCCAAAGAAATTCGAACAAAGGAGACATATGATTCGGGAGACAGTGAAAATAATAGTTATCACAGGAAGCTCTCAAGTGGTTTTCCTTCCTGCGAACGTCTGACTCATGAAAATAGCTTCCAGAATCACTCTCCTAGATCCACCTTCTACAGCAGAGTCATTTTTAACGCAAGTAAATTCGCGAAAGGGCGACGTAGATCCAAAAATTGCACCCGTACATATTGCATTCTTGCACTAACACAGGCTGACGAAAGCAATAACGGATGTTTGAAGTCCTTGAGGGCAGAGCGGGAAAGATACCATCTTGAAGAGTTTGGAGAAGAGATTCTAAGATAAAGAATGAGGTGAGAATTGGCGCGAAAACAATAGGGCGTATTGAAAAGTGATATTGATGAAATCGGAAGCTTCGGAAATCGGCTTCTTCCCATCTTCCCTGTTATTTAAAATAAAGAAGGTGTGTGATTTTATGTTAGAGTGGTTTTAGTGACGAAAACAGAACGTTTTATCTCAAAGTGAAAAAATGTAACCATAAAGTATGTTATTTCATGGAGACGGTTTGGAAACTGACAAATCCGAAACATTTTGTGCCTTTGTATCTGGTCGTTCTACACATGTAGAACGCAGTTCATAGTTGTCTCTGTGGAAACAACACTTTCAGTTTTGTATAGTTAACTCATTATAAAAATTATCTGATATAGGAATAAAGGGGTTGAATTGACCTTTTATAAATTCTGTAAATATAATTAGTAGACATAGATTCGATTTCACTTGGTATGCTTTCATGACAAAAATTGAAATGAAATTTGCATGTAAAAGCGCTATGTGTAAAGCTACAGTATGTAGAATTCAGTAAAAACTAATACTACTACTTTTATAAGAGATGTGATACTGATTCTAAACTTTTTTCCCTTAATGGCAGGTATTAACTGTTTGTCATTACCATATGAAGCCAATTTTGCAGAGATCATTTTAATTCATTTTATTTATTTGCTAATAATTATAACATAAAATATAATATAAGCAGAAAAAACTTCAGCTGTCCCTTCAAAGAATAGAACTCGTGCTCAGGGGCGGATTCCTGAATTTAAATTAAGAAATATATAATACAATTTGCCTTATGTCTACTACACGACAAAAATATATAAATTTAAATTAACAGTTATTCATTATTTATATAATCCATACACAACTTTTTAAATTTAATACTACAACTATTAGAATTGACAACATTAGAATATTTAAATATAAATTTGTTGTGTATTCTTGGGCCTAAATTACTACTATAATTAAATACTGTAGCAGTGTTGAAGTTTGGTTCAAACAATCGTAAAAAATTCATACATTTTGTTTCATAATTATGAGAATACAATTCAAAATTATTTCGATTTTTATGTATGAATTTTATTAAATTATAATATTTTTTTATATTAAGAGCATTAAAGTCTAAAAACAATTTTTGAGATGGAAAATCAATAGGTTTATGAAGATATATGTTAATTATTTTTTTTCTGTAATAAATAAAGTGGATTAAAATTGGTTTTAAATAAGCTACTGCATGCTATAATTCCGTACATAATTACTGATTGAAATAAAGTTAAGTATATTGTGCGTAATAAACTTATTGACAAGTAATTCCACAGTAAAACAAAATAATATATTATTATACGTAATTTATTACAAAGGTAATTAATGTGTTGGTTGCATTTTAAATTATTGTCGAAACTTATGCCTGAATATTTAACTTCAGAGGACCCCTTAATAATCGGATATTTACATTGTATAAGGTAACAATTGAGGGCTTGCTGGAAGAAATGCGGATAGACCTACACGCCCTTCTTCGGGAAAACGGTTTATAATGTAGTGAATAATTATAGTACCAAAATGTTGTTTTGATTGTACTCTACATACTTGCAGGACAGGGCTGCGTGCGTGTATAACATTTTATTCAGGTGCGTTTTAAAATCTTAGATTGCATGTATCTCAATTCGTCATATTGACGTGTACGCCCTTTTTCCGGCAAACCCCTCAAGTAGAATAATGTAATTTAATACTTAATATAGAGATGTAGAAGGTTTGTTACATTTTTCAGATAATGAGAATGGAATAATTATAGTTTTATTTTCGTTGATAGAAAGATAATTTATGTCAAACCATTTTTTTTATTAATTTAAGTCCATTATTTGAATTATTATATGTATCATACCAGATTTTTCCATCAAAAAGTAAAACTGTGTCATCTGCATAAGAATAATGAACACTATTGTATTGTTGTAAGTCAATTTTTAATGAGCCGTAAATATATTATATTAAAAATAAAACAGGCCCTAGAACTGTGCTTTGGGAAACACCTATACTAATACTTGAAGGTTCACTTGAATAATAATTTGTCAGTTTTCGTTATTTGAATTCTGTTGTTGAGATACGATTTTATTAAGTTTAAAGCATTACCTTTGGATCCTCATAAGTCTAATTTCTGATTTAAGATATGTTTCACTGTATGAGATGCTTTTCGTATGTCCAGGAAAATACCAATACATTTGTTACCTTGATCAAATTTTCTAACAATTTTTTTTAGTAACTTAATATATTGGATTATCTGTACTCAATTTTTTTCTAAAACCAAATATTGAGTATCACTTAATATATTATGTTTATCAACAGTATTTTCACTAGAGGTTTTGATTTATCTAGAGAAAATCAAAACTCGAGTGGGATTTAATTGACTATTACACGATTAGAAGAAAGTATATAAAGATTAGAAGTAACAAAGTACTCCAATACAATAAAATTTAATTGACTTACGAAAATACAACTGTCGTCAAATGTATTATTGCACCATTACGCTAGATGGCAGTTGTGCCAACTATGGAATCTTCATTGAACTCTGTAGACGGTTACTAGTCAAGAAGGCTTTGTTGATTCAATTTCATTTTTATTACAACAGTTGCATTCCACTTCAATTATCCGGATCCCAGTAATCAACGTCACTTGACAGATGATTTTCAATAAATCTTAATATTAAACAATCTCTTATACGTGAATATCCATAATATCATATAACAGAAACTATAACATAACCTAAATAATATAAACAAGTGTTAGAAAAGTTTTAATTAGGGATGCTGAAATAAACAAGAAAAGTTTTTAATTAAGGGCGATGAAATAAAAAATAAACATGAATAATTTTAAAAGAAACAATTATTGAAAGTACAATTTTCAAATTTGAATGTTTTAGTGGTTGGTGGTTCAGTTGATGTTATATTGGACGTGTGCGTAAAAGAAGTGAACTCGTTGATGTACAGTACATGGTGTATTCTTCAACTTATTCAGGATTTCCGAACGGTGCCCTTCATTTATTTGTAAATAGGGTTTCAGGGAAGATGCATAGCTATGACCAGTGATCTTTATTAATTCTTGTTATTGAATGCCATTGCGAGTCATATTTGAAACTGCTGTGCATCGACTGGAGTAGTTTGTAATTTTCTGTTTTTTGACGTCCAGACCAGTGCAGTTTGAAATGTTAGCAAACAAAGAAACAAATGCTAGGGAAGCGATAAAATTGTGCGATAAGCAGCCATGATTGGTTGAAATACGTCCTTTCGTACCGTTTTATTGGTCAAAAGTAGTATGACGTAGTAAAAGTATAATAGTCAACAGTAATCTCACTAGACGTTTTGATTTATCTAGAGAAAATCAAAACTCGAATGGGATTTAATTGACTATTACACGATTAGAAGAAAGTATATAAAGATTAGAAGTAACGAAGTACTCCAATACAATAAAATATTAATTGACTTACGAAAATACAACTGTCTTCAAATGTATTATTGTACCATCTCAACATTACAAATATTACGCTAGATGAATGCTAGATGGCAGTAGTGTCTTTATACAGACACTGTAATGATTACTAGCAATACCTTCTCGTCGAGAAGTTCTCGATCTATACACGATGGCAATGTTACTAGTCAAGAAGGCTTTGTTGATTCATTTCATTTTTATTAAAACCACTACAGTTGCATTCCACTTCAATTATCCGAATCCCAGTAATCAACGTCACTTGACAGATGATTTTCAATAAATTTTAATATTAAACAATCTCTGATACGTGACTATCCATAATATCATATAGCAGAAGCTATAACATAACCTAACTAATATACACAAGTGTTAGAAAAGGTTTTAATTAACGATGATGACATAAAAAATAAACATGAATAATTTTAAAAAGAATAATCATTAAATGTACAATTTTCAAATTTGAATGTGGTTGGTGGTTCAATTGATGTTATATTGGACGTGTGCGTAATAGAAGTGGAACTCGTTGATTTAGGGCCACATGGTGTATTCAACTTATTCAGAATTTCCGAATGAACAATTTTAAAAGGAATAATTATTGAATGTACAATTTTCAAATTTGAATGTGGTTGGTGGTTCAATTGATGTTATATTGGACGTGTGCGTAATAGAAGTGGAACTCGTTGATTTAGGCCTACATGGTGTATTCAACTTATTTAGGATTTCCGAATGGTGCTCTTCATTTATTTGTAAATCGGATTTCAGAAGATGCATAGGTATGATCAGTGATTTTTATTAATTCTTGTTCTTGAATGCCAATGCGAGTCATATTTGAAACTGCTGTGCATCGACTGGAGTGGTTTGTAATTATATATATATATATATATGTATATATATATATATATATATATATATATATATATATATTTACGTCAAACAAATGCTAGGGACGCGATAAAATTGTGCGATAAGCAGCCATGATTGGTTGAAATACGTCCTTTCGTACCGTTTTATTGGTCAAAAGTAGTGTGACGTAGTAAGAGTGTAATAGTCAAGATAATTCATTAATCAAACAATAATAATAATAATAATAATAATAATAATAATAATAATAATAATAATCGTACGGTGGTAGTTACATCTTTAGTTCTAATCTTACATAATATACTATCAAATCCCTGTTATATATCGAACAACGTGAAGGGCAAAATGTGCGTAAATTTCCTCCTGGCACACGCGGAGCTGAGAGAAGGTTGTACAGTACACATAGGTTACGCACTGCGTGGGCACAGTCTTGCAATCAGGACCTTATTGTGATTTAACTCCGTAGTCATTTTTCCACAACCCCTCCTTCTGATGTTCATGTGTTCGCTAATGAGCTTATGGTAATTTCCTTGTTATTGGGTCGCATTATTCCGGAGAGCACGTTCTAGCCTAGATGTCCTATAGGAAACCACATTCCGTGCTCGTTTGTTAGCCCGTTGCTAGCAGAGGAACAAAACAATAGAAGGCTAGATGGATGCTGGCTCTCAACTCCACCAGACTGCCTTATCAACAATTTACAACTCATGCACGCAAGTAAAACGTTATTTTGTGTTTCTTTTGTTATTCATATTGATCTTTTGACATACAGCAGAGTCCGTATAGGTCAGTTTCTATCTGATCCTTTTCCAATTCACTGCGGGCTAAAGCAGGGAGATGCACTATCACCTTTACTTTTTAACTTCGCTCTAGAATATACAATTAGGAAAGTTCAGGATAACAGGCAGGGTTTGGAATTGAACGGGTTACATCAGCTTCTTGTCTATGCAGATGACGTGAATATGTTAGGAGAAAATACACAAACGGTTAGGGAAAACACGGAAATTTTACTTGAAGCAAGTAAAGCGATCGATTTGGAAGTAAATCCCGAAAAGACAAAGTATATGATTATGTCTCGTGACCAGAATATTGTACGAAATGGAAATATAAAAATTGGAGATTTATCCTTCGAAGAGGTGGAAAAATTCAAATATCTTGGAGCAACAGAACACATATAAATGACACTCGGGAGGAAATTAAACGCAGAATAAATATGGGAAACGCGTGTTATTATTCGGTTGAGAAGCTCTTATCATCCAGTCTGCTGTCCAAAAATCTGAAAGTTAGAATTTATAAAACAGTTATATTACCGGTTCTTCTGTATGGTTGTGAAACTTGGACTCACACACTGAGAGAGGAACATAGGTTAAGGGTGTATGAGAATAAGGTGCTTAGGAAAATATTTGGGGCTAAGAGGGATGAAGTTACAGGAGAATGGAGAAAGTTACACAACACAGAACTGCACGCATTGTATTCTTCACCTGACATAATTAGGAACTTAAAATCCAGACGTTTGAGATGGGCAGGGCATGTAGCACGTATGGGCGAATCCAGAAATGCATATAGAGTGTTAGTTGGGAGACCGGAGGGAAAAAGACCTTTAGGGAGGCCGAGACGTAGATGGGAGGATAATATTAAAATGGATTTGAGGGAGGTGGGGTATGATGATAGAGACTGGATTAATCTTGCACAGGATAGGGACCGATGGCGGGCTTGTGTGAGGGTGGCAATGAACCTTCGGGTTTCTTAAAAGCCATTTGTAAGTAAGTAAGTAAGTAAGTATTGATCTTTTGACACATACTGCGTTCCATGCTTGCTGTTTTGTAACAACATGTGGGATCGACATCATCGGTGGACAGTAGACCACATATAAGCTAAATAAATAATTCATTCATGCATAGATGTCTGTCCAAGGCTAGGTCTTTCACTGCAAACCCAGCATTCTCCAATCTTTCCTATTTTCAGACTTTCTCTGAGTCTCCGCATATGATCTATATATCTTAATGTTGTGTATCAGCTGATTTCTTCTGCTCCGAACTCTTCTCTCATCCACCATTCCTTCCAGTGCATCCTTCAATAGACAGTTTCTTCTCAGCCACTGATCCAAACAATTCCCTTTTCTCTTCCTCATCATTTCAGATTCCTTTCAGTTATAAGCCCTTTTCCCTGCGATAGTTTTGTAAAAATATAGGCTATATTTCTTTTCCTTCCTTTCCCCTTTTTGTTCTCTTGATTAGCCGATGAATTTATTATCATAGCCTTTTTATTGTGAATTTTATTTAATTTTCGTATTTATTTTCTTTTTTATTATTATTTTATTACATTCCATTTTGTTATATTCTTACTTACGTTTTCCATATTAACTATTTGTACTAAATGAGTTGCTTTTACTGTATTCCAATGTTTTCTACTTTCTTTTTTTCTATTATGGTACTATTTTCATGTTGTTTAGTGTCGATTTGTTATGCTATTATTATTATTATTATTATTATTATTATTATTATTATTATTATTATTATTATTATTATTATTATTACTTTCTTTTTGTAATATGTTAGTATTGTGTTCTTTAACTTTTTGTTAAATTTTAACTGCTTGTATACTTTGTGACCTGACAGAGTGTAAGAGAAGGCCCTGTGACCTTAACTCTGCCAGTATAAATAAAGAATTATTGTTATTATTATTATTATTATCATTATTATTATTATTATTATTATTATTATTATTATTATTATTATTATTATTATTATTTTCAGCATTATTCTTTCTTCACCCACTGTTACCAAACAAAGTTTCATTTCTTATTCTGTCTGTCCACTTCACATGCTCCATTTTCTCCACATCCACATATACTTCAAATGGTTCTAGTCGTCTCTTTTATTTCGTTGAAATGTCCATATTTTTGCGCCATAAAATTCCACACTCCACACAAAGCATTTTATTGGTCTCTTCTTTAGCTCTTTTTACAAAGGTTCGCAGAAGATGCTCCTCTTCTATTAAAAACTTCCTTTGCCATTGATATACTGACAGCAGCTCATGTTACTGCTTATAGTACACCCCAAGTATTTGAAGCTGCCCACTGTTCCACTGCCTTATTTAGAATTCGTACGTCTGACGTCTAACTTCTTTTCTTTTCTCCTGATAACCATGGTCTTCGTCTTGTTTGCATTTATCTTCATCCCATACTGCTCACAGTTGTCCCTCGTATTATTAGCACTTATATATACCCACGAACAATTAATGACATTAGTAGCCTACGCATATTTATTTAAGATCGTCTCCATACTCAGACTCATTTTATTTTAGTTTAGTTCTTCATTTTAATCTACATTCATTTCGGATTTATTTCATAATCAGAAACAATAATTATTTTAGTAATGTTCATATTTGGATTCCTTATATTTTAGTTTATTGTCATATTATTTAAAATAATATTTACAAATATATGCTCCTTTATATTAGTTAACTTTCAGATTTAGAGTCTCTTTATTTCAGATTAATTATTTTCATATTCAGATTCCTATTGATTGAGTTAGTCGTAAGACTGCTTTTGATATTAAGACTCTTTTTTGAGTTAGTTATATTTCGTATTTAGACTCCATTTATTTTAGAATCTTTTTTTATTCAAGCTCCTTTTAATTTACGTAGTTTTCTTTCCTTTCTTCGAATTTTGTTTTCACATTCTTAGTTCATTTAACATAGTTTTCCCATATTTATGTACTCCTTTTATTTCAGGCTGTTTTATAGCCATATTCCTATTTTAGTAAGTTTTCAATTTTAGACACCTTATGTTAGAGTTGTTTTTCACTTTCAGAGTACTTTTATTTTTTGTTACTTTTCACTTTTAGTATACACGTTGGTTGAGGGCATTTGAAGGATGTTATTTTCAAGAAGCAGTGGTTACATGCAAATAGAATACTAAATTTTATATTTTGATATAATAAAAATATAATATATATAATTTAATATAATATCCAAAGTTTCATTTAACTATTTCAAAATCTCCCGTTTCTTTGGCTCACCCTTATCTACTTAGTTTTCACTTTAAGATTCCTTTTACTCCAGTTTTATTTCATATTCTGTCAGAGAAACAGTCCATCCTAATCTATTTTTTGTCCATTTTATTTTCACGGTACCACGCGACAAACAAGAAGGGAATTCTATACTTGAAAATATAATAATGTGAAATGCCGCCTCACCGAAAGCTATATTGCTTAAAGACAAATATATACATTCATACATTCATTCATACTTGAAAAAATATGTTGTAGGCTATACACTCTCAATGAAATAAAATATTTCCTAATACACAGTCGCTATTTTTATACAGCATTTTCTAAAATATTTGAAACTAAAATACTTTTATTTTTTTGCTAACACTGGGATTGTTTCCAATAGTTAAATAACTTTCATTCCGAGAACTGTAGAATGCAGTGTTTGTGTTCACTCACTTGCAATATTCACATTCTCTTTAGACACACTTTTTGTGCGTTTATTCTCCTGAAACACACGAGCTTTCCTTTTTCTTTGTGAACGTCAGCTAAAACCCATTTTTCACTTTACAAACACGAACAGCAAAGCCTGACAATCATGTGCACAACAGAAGCGTTTGTTATTTCTCCTCGCCTCTGCATAGTTCTGTCATCTAGTTCCTACGGTGAATATACCTATCTTTCAAAGAGTATAAAATATTACTGTCGAACTCAGATCGTATTTGAACTAGAAAGAATAAACGAACGAACGAATGAATGAATGAATGAATGAATGAATGAATGAATGAATGAACAGCACCGCATTTGAATTAGGAATTAGGTGATACATAATTGAAATCGTGTCTCCGATTTATAACTTGTGTCGAGCAAATCCGTGGTCCAGGTAACATAGGGGTTTTATTCGGGAGCTCGGGTTCCCCTGTGGCATCCCAGTAAATCTCCATAATCATCTCATCTCATCTCATCTCATCTCATCTCATCTCATCTCATCTCATCTCATCTCATCTCATCTCATCTCATCTCATCTCATCTCATCTCATCTCCTCATCTCCTCATCTCCTCATCTCATCTCATCTCATCTCATCTCATCTCATCTCATCTCATCTCATCTCATCTCATCTCATCTCATCTCATCTCATCTCATCTCATCTCATCTCATCGTGGGTGTAGCGTAGACCAGTCTCCTATAGCTTTACGTTAGTACTCATAGTATAAATTAAGTTCAAATAACGTAGGTTAAGTTGCCCTGAAGTAGTAGAGGTTATGTTTGTTCAGATTAGTTTTCTTTATTCGATTATTAATTTTAACCACACTGTACCAACTACTTGATTGTTTAGCGTCGATAGAATTAATGATAGCGAGATGGTATCTGGCGATATGAGGCTTGTTGGTCTTATAATTAAAAAAAATTATTCAGTTCAATTCAATTTATTGAGTCATTAAACATACAGTGACAGGCTTCGTCACAAATATTGAAGGGGAGGAAAAAAAGAACATAGCCTACATTTGAAAATATGCATACAATTGAAAACAGTACAGTTTAATTAGAATGAAAACACAAAATATTTTTAAACTCTAAAAATTTAGGAAATACTTCACCATTAATGTATTATTTGTAACTAAATGTAAATAACTTTATTTATTAAAAACAATTTCATATGAATTTATGTCAAGAAATTCATCTACAGAGTAGAAATGATTAATTAAAACCAAATTATAAAATCTACTTTTCAAACTATTGGTTGGTAACTTGTAATATTGACTGGGAAGCTTATTATATAATTTCATCCCCATGACAGAAAAATTTGTACTAGTTTACGGAATATTAATTTGTTCACTATTTCTAATTTTGTGATCATGCATATTGGCTACTAATGAGTAATTGTCTATATTATGCCGAGTGTAAAGTACTAGGTATGACTGTTAATATCTGTAATTATTTGAAAAGTGATCGACAATGTTGAAGATAGTTTGATTGACATAGATTTTTTTGCAAAATCAAGACACTCCCAATTTTGTTACCATTCCCCCAAAAATTAAGGCATACCGGATTATCGACTGAAAGAACGAGAAGTAGGCACATCCTAAATAATTTTGAAAAACGCAGGTCACTAATTTCTTTAATAAAAATATAACTCTTGATTACTTTGTGCATATATATTCGATATATTTTTCCCATCTTAAACTGGAGCTGCAAAACGGGGCTTCAAACCAGTTTAAATTCGACAGGTCAGAGGACATCATCTGTCAAGGTCGAACATCTGACGGATTGTTCGAATTTAAAGCAGGCTAGACAGAACACCAGGCGCACTTTATATTACACGAACACTAACATATTGGGTACAAAAACGGAGCAACAATTGAAAGAAATCTACTTTGTTTCATTACAACAAAAGTGTTTGCTTAAAGTAGACTTACAATTGGTTGTCCACTTTAATATATGATCGTTTTTATTATTTTAACTTGTGATAATTTTGTAACTGGTATAAATGAACAAATTGACACCGGTAATAGTAAAGAAAATAGGCGTAATGCATATTATGAAATGTGGTATGGAATTGAATGCAAGAATATAATTAACTTACAGTTACTTACAAAGAAGAAGAAAAAAATAATCAGTACTTATACTCCATTGTGACATTTATATTTTAAATCCAAAAACTATATTTCCGAAACATAGGCCTAGTTGTTAGATTCCTTTTAATCACTTTAAACATTATGCATTATTATTTAATCAAAAATTATCTTCTAAAAAATAGAATGTTATTAATAAAAATAAGAGTACTGCCAGGTTCCTAATAGTTGTAATTTCACGTTGCATGTTGTTTCTGTTGACGATACCCAACTTTAATACCTGGAAGGCTAAACGAATGAAATATGGAGATAACAAATATAAATTAAAATGCAAACGATGATAATCACGTCCTTGTAAGAGCTCTTAGGACTTCTGGATCACTTATTGTAATCTTCCCCAGAATCATTGTGCTAGAAAGTGTGAGAAACAACTAAAATATTCTTTGAATCGAATACTAAGGCAATCAACAATACAGAAGAGCTTTGCATGCTGTCTATAGCGCCAGGAGTTCAATATCAATACCGGTTTTGTAGAACTCTAATTCACACAAGCAAATGCTTTCAAACAAGAATACTGTATAATTATTCTGATAAATTTGCTCAACCTAGGACATTTTTTTCATGATACAGATTTAAAAAAATCAATGCCTATTTCTTGCTTACACTGAAAAAATTTGTCGCTTTGTAATTACATAATTCCAATTAGGCCTAGTATCGTCCAATATTCGAACATGAGAGACAAACCGATATAGGCCTACTATAAATTGTGCCTTATTCTGTAGGTATCAGCAATACGTATAATTGGAACATGTAAACTGAAATGACGGAGCTTGTTAAAATTGTTTGCAAAGGCCATGCCCGTAGAGAATCTTGTTGACTGCAGTGAATCGCTTTTTTCTCTGCTGCAATTTTACTCAGTGCATGGATAAGCGACAGGTCATCTGTTGGTGATGAAGTAATCATACACTGGACCATGGATGATGATGATGGTTTATGACGTTGGTGGAAGGAGCACGATCTCATCCTGTCCGCTATGTCAACAATCACCAGATCCAGACAGTGTCAATTACGTGTTATTAATTCATAATAATTAATACATAAAGTGTTGTAGAAGTCATTCTCCAATTGGAAGTAATTAATCATCACATATATAGGACGCTCAGTAGACCAGAACGTACCTAAGTGTACGGATCCGTCTCGTGTCTAACTCTTTTTAAAGCCGAGGTATCCAAGGCAGTTTTTAAGTGTAGGCCTACAAACATCCTATTAGACTGTTTTTGTATAATTATATTATCATTGTAGATATATTATTCAAATCCAAACATGTATGTGGTATACGTGTGAGTGTTGAAGTGAATAGGCTATCTGTGAGTGATAGCATTATTAAAATTAATATAGCTCAGGCGGATTAGCTCACCATGTGAGACTCTACATCGAGCTTTCCTGTCTTAGGAGGCCTTAGCCCTTAAAGGGACATAGAAAATTCATTCATTCATTCATCTTTTCAAAAATAATATGAAAATATTAAAGCACAAGAAAATGGCATATTATTAGTACATTATGCAACGAGCCTATAATGGTAGTAATTAAGACGCGAGTATGTTTATGAAACTCGCTTGCGCTCGTTTCATAATTTTCATACGAGCGTCTTAATTACCATTATAGGCAAGTTTCATACGACTTTTTATGCTTGACCATATTTCTAACTTGAAATTATTCATAAGTATTCATGTTATTCTTATCTGACTGGGGAGCGGAACTGACCTTGTGCAATATCTCGTAAATTGTGAGATGTGCGCAGACGCGAAAGTATTGATTTTTTCCAAGAAACAAATGTCATTGACCTTGATATAATCTAGAGAGTAAAACAAACATTAATCTTGATATAACCTTGAAATTTATTTAGACATTGAAAAACGAGATGACAAATTGAATTTATTTGAATATTATTTACAATTAACGCTAATGATTATAGTAACAGAACATAACCTTCGCTAATTGTCTTTCGATTGCATATCCGAGAATAATCGATACTTGCGCTTTCATATTGCTACAATGGTGTTTTCTGATTGGTGGAACACCTGAACTTTAATGAATAGGTGTACTTTAATGAGGTCCACTAAAGGGCTGCTAGCAGGTGTATAATTACTACATTTCGGCATGCTCGAGCATAAAATAATAAATACTTCAATTTTGTTGACTTTATCGCTGGCCGCTATTTGTCATCTCTGTTCTGTAACATCAGATTCAATCATTCAGATCAATTACTTACACTTGAATGATTACAGAGGATGTTAGGAACGCTCCCTGAAACTATTTCTTTCCGATATGGACACGGAAACGCTGTGGTTCAACTCGTCAGGTGGGGACGAGGCAGTCTGTGGCATCGGCCCCTTCTGCGGGGGAGGATGAAATTCATGGCTTACTCTGTATGACAGAGGTGATAACACATTGCCAGAGGAAACCATTGTTATGTGGGTCGCATATAGGGCACGGCCATCACACTGACCTGCTTTTGTTCTATGGGAGCTGGACAATATTGCCACCTGCGAACTGCTTCGGGAGGCGGAATATTGTGATGTTTGAATGACGGCTTATTTGAACGCTCGTCTGCCGTAAGTAAACCATACTACTTAGTCTACAAGCATTTAGGAAACAAAGAAGACAGACAACGGATGTAATATAAAAATTTTAAAAGGCAGGAAAACTGATATCATATAATTAGTCAGGCCTACCTATCGCCTTCTTTTAAGTTAAATGGGTCATACGGAGGCATTTAGAAAAGTTTTGTAAGAGTGATTTTCTGATGAAATAGGCGTTTTCAGTGGAAGAGGTGACAGGGTATTTGTGAAATCTCTTCGACTGCGTGAAACGTCCTTATTGTTGGTACGTAATTTTTAAGTTTGGTGAGGATGAGTTTAAGGGAGTTTATGTCTTACATAAGGATTTTTTTAATGTGTCATTGCTTCGATGAGACCTGAGGATGCCATATTCATGGCGAAAACGTTCGTCGGTCATTATGTCCCATTTCACGTAATAATCTAATGGTTTAATTTTGATTATTGATAAGTAATTCTGACGGTAATAAATCCATACATATTTGTAATTACATAAGGAAGTTTTTCTCGAAATATCTTGAAACTAAACAGATGATTTTTCGCAGCTCACGCACACTTAACTTGACTTTATGCTGAAAAGGTTGCTTTTTCTTTAATTTCCTTATTGAAAAATAATTCCCCCCCCCCTTTTTATATACTTTTTCAACTATTTTCAGTACATTATAACCTTGTAACATCTCCAAAATTTAACAAATTTCAGGAATATTGTTTCAGTACATGTATAACTTCCAAATAAAAAGAGAATATCATCGAAATGATAGCCGTTCAAATGTTGGATTTAAAATATCGGCATTCTAATCAATTCAAATGAACAAAAAAGTAAATGTAAATGAATGTTAAAAAAATACATAATGAAATTTTAAAAAAGAATATTCTGCGACAAGATTTGGTAGCTATCAAAACGATAACAATTTATTGAAAATAAATAATATACATTGATTATTATAAAGATGAATAGAGATGGTTCAATGAAGATTTTAAAATGGTTGTTGCAATTGTCTCAAGAGTCTTATCAGGGACCTGCTTAAAATTTTCAGCTTTCTAGATTCATTAGAAGCTGACGAAAGGTTCCTTTTATGTGAACATCTAAACTTACGGAAAATTAGCATTAAAATAAGACATAATACTAACATTGATGTAATTTTAATAATGATATGTGATGCACCATTTTAAAGGAGGAAAATTAATACATACATGATCGAAATGATAGCCGTCCAAATCTTGGATTTAGAATATCGGTATACTAATCAATTCAAATGAACAAAAAAGGAAATGTAAATTAATATAAAAAAATACATAATGAAATTAAAAAAAAAAGAATATTCTGCGGCAAGATGTGGTAGCTATCAAAACGATAAAAATTAAATTTTTTATACACCTCATTCATTTATTTCACATCTTTTGTTTTATATCGTTGCCTGGCAACCTGGATTGTTGTTACTGTTGATTAGAGCTGAAGCTACAAATACCATTGAACATTTATTGTAATAGTTGTGTTCGTGTATTAAATTATTATAAAATGGTATATAGCCTTAAAGAGAGAACAGAAATCATATTTATTTATGGAGGTGAAAACCGTTGTGATCGTAGAACTTCTAGAGCTTTCAACGAGAGGAATCATGAGAAAATCGTATCACTGATATGTCATAGATCTAATACGAAAATTTGAAGAAACTGGTTGTGTGTGCAATGAAGCAAATGGCCAACCTACAAAACTCGATGAAACTTCACAGATTGAAGTACTAGGTCGTTTCATTAATGAACCCACCACCTCCATTCCAAAAGTAGCTGCTGTAACAAACATTTTGGTTTGTTCCATTCATAGTGCTGAAAATTAACACATTTTTCCCCTACAAAATACAAAGTCACCAACAGCTCAGTGAAGACGATTTTGATAAAAGAGTAGAATTTTGTGAACAGATGTCTCAGAGAATTGAAGATGATCTAAATTTGTAAGAAAATATTTGCTTTAGTGATGAAGCGACTTTTTTCTTTTCGTAAATGGGGTTTGTCAACAAGCACAATAATTTGTAAGTACTGTGACATTGAAAATCCTCATGTGTTTCATAGAGACAATACCCAGTTTCGTCAGAAGATCAATGTGTGGGCTGGAATTTTTGGGGATGATATTGTTGGACCGATTTTCATTGAAGAAAACCATATTACAATAATTTAATACATGAACACAACTATTACAAGAAATGTTCAATGGTATTTGTAGCTTCAGCTCTAATCAATAGTAACAAAAATCGAGGTTGCCAGGCAACGATACAAAACGAAAGATGTAAAATAATAGTACATTATGCAACGAGCCTATAATGGTAGTAATTAAGACGCAAGTATGATTGTTTATGAAACGAGCGCAAGCGAGTTTCATAATTTTCATACGAGCGTCTTAATTACCATTATAGGCAAGTTTCATACGGCTTTTTATGCTCGACCATATTTCTAACTTGAAATTATTTAAAATTAGGTCTTCTTATGGTTATGTGCGAACTGGCCTGAATTGTGAGATGTGCGCAGACGCGAAAGTATTGATTTTTTCCGAGGCCGAATGTCATTGACCTTGGCAGAGAATAAGATGAAGATTACTCTGATATAACCTGGAAATTGATTTAGAATTGAAAAACGAGATGACAAATTGAATTTATTTGAATATTATTTACAATTAACACTAATTATTATAGTAACAGAACATAACCTTCTGCGACAGTATTGGATTTCCAGCCTCCGTGACTTTTCGGTAATTGTTTTTCGATTGCATATCCGAGAATAATCGATATAACGGTACAAAGCTGACTTGTCATTGGGTGAACACCTGAACTTTAATGAGTAGGCGTACTTTAATGACATGCATTAAAGGACTGCTACCAGGTGTATAATTACTACATTTCGGCATGGTCGAGCATGAATGAATGAAGCGTATGATTGAATGCTCTTTCATATTTAAGTATAAAAATATAGGGGTGTCATTTGAAATGTCTAAAGGAGGTGGCTGGGGTTGGAGGGTGACATCTAAAATGCAAAGCCAGATTTTAGACTTCCCCTTTAATATCTAAATTGACGTGTTTTTTTGTTTAAATTAAATTCAATTTAAATCATTAGTTATTTAGACTGGAGTTTTGAAATGAAAGCCCTGTAGGGTAAAGATTGGTAATATTGTGATAGAGTAATACTGTGACAGTTCTTTTTGAGAATTTATTACAATTTTACTGAGCGAGAGAAGGACCGGTTTTGTGCAGAAACTTGTCCATGAACATTCCCTTAATACGTTAACGCAAAAAACCGATCGTCCTCTCGCTCAGTAAAATTGTAATAAATTCTCAAAAATAACTATCACAATATTACTCATATCACAATATTACCAATCTTTACCCTATATTATGTTCTTCGTAGAAGTCCTTTAAAGCCTGAAGAGAAAGGACATACGGTCTGCTGCTACCATAATATCAGCTATAGAAACAGTTGATTGATTAGAATCACATACCGGCCGCTTCACTCCAGAGAAATAATCCTGATATTCATTTGACAGGGGACTGACTGGATCCGAGAAATGTCGTGACAGTAATGACTAGAATTCCCTATCTCCGTTCAGAATCAAACCCACGCTGCTGTCACTCAACAGGACGAGTCAACTCAGTTTCATGAAAATCAGTGAGCTAATATAATATTTCTCTTCAGATTTATTATTTACACATCGAGCGTAGACATGATATTAAAATTAAAATTGAATCGTTGTAAAGCAAGCAGATAATGAATATAGAAATATAGTAACAAACGCGGTACAAAGAAGTGGAATTCATTACATTGGCGTGGTGATTAAACAACGTGTAATCATGATTCGAACTTCATTTCTGTTTGATACTGTCCTCTTCCAGTGCCTTGTAAATAAATCACCGCCCATTAGGACTCGGAAAGCAGATTGTATGCAGGAAAAGCAATCCTATTTAAACATACAGAACTCAAATGAAGGCAAGTAAGGAAGTAGCCAGTAGAAAGGATTAGAATAATTGCAGGAGAGCAGGAATAAATGGGTTGGGTGTGTAATTCCTTTCCTGCGGTTGTATTGGTGGATGCGGCTGGAAAATAAAGTTACAAGAAAGAGACAATACCACTGCATCAAAACACATGGTAATTGGTGAGATAACTTTTACAGAACGAGCAAAACACAAAACAACAGAAAGCTACAGAGGTTCACTATATTTTTAATTATTTTAACAACAAATGCACGTATCATAATAATAATAATAATAATAATAATAATAATAATAATAATAATCATCATCATAATCTTAATAATAATAATCATAATCTTAATAATAATAATAATAATAATAATAATAATAATAATAATAATAATAATCTTAATAATAATAATAATAATAATAATAATAATAATAATAATAATAATAATAATAATAATAATAATAATAATAATGACAATAGTAGTAATAGTAATATTTTATTTGCCACAGATGACTACATAGGAAACTGAAAATGGCATCGTCCAAATATGCATTCAAATGGAAGAAGTATCTACTTCACACTCAATAAATTCATTAATATTTTAGAATGATCATAAATTAGTCACTCATATGTAACCTATTTAAAAATTCTATCTGGCAGATTTCTAACTGATACAGGGAAATTGTTATAAAATTTAATTCCATTAATGAATCATATAGTTGTAACTTGCTGTTATTATTCGGTTGAGAAATTTTTTCATCCAGTCTTCTGTCGAAAAATCTGAAAGAATTTATAAAACAGTTATATTACCGGTTGTTCTGCATGGTTGTGAAACTTGGACTCTCACTTTGCGAGAGGAACAGAAATTAAGGGTGTTTGAGAATAAGGTGCTTAGGAAAATATTTGGGGCTAAGAGGGATGAAGTTACAGGAGAATGGAGAAAGTTACACAACACAGAACTGCACGCATTGTATTCTTCACCTGACATAATTAGGAACATTAAATCTAGACGTTTGAGATGGGCAGGGTATGTAGCACGTATGGGCGAATTCAGAAATGCATATAGAGTGTTAGTTGGGAGGCCGGAGGGAAAAAGACCTTTAGGGAGGCCAAGACGTAGATGGGAAGATAATATTAAAATGGATTTGAGGGAGGTGGGATATGATGATAGAGAATTGATTAATTTTGCTCAGGATAGGGACCAATGGCGGGCTTATGTGAGGGCGGCAATGAACCTCCGTGTTCCTTATAAGCCAGTAAGTAAGTATAGTTGTAACGAGTTGAAATTACAGTATCTTATATCAATGTTTGATTCATTTCTTGTACTGATTGCATGTATTTGTGACCTTGTGTTATAATTCTGTGAATTATTGAGTATAAATTAGAGGATATATGTAATATAAATAATAATAATAATAATAATAATAATAATAATAATAATAATAATAATAATAATAATGGTTTGTTTAACCTGGCAGAGTTAAGGCCATACGGCATTCTCTAACACTCATCCAGGAGTAAAACTGCGATACAAAAAACACTACAAATTTACAAAATACAGCACAAAAAAACTGAAATAGATAATCATAATACAATGTAAATAACAGGTCAGTAGAAATGAGACATAATATAACATAAATAAAAAGGCATAATAAAATGTGAACAGTAAGTCAAAATAAATTAGACATACTATGATGGAGTATCTCGATATGATTGTATAAATCATTGGGTTCAATATATCCCATTGAAAGGGAGGAGATATGTGCTCAAAAAGCATGAAACAGCGTTGTTCGAACACGATGTTCAAAGTGTCTTATTGGATTAGGTATGAAGTGCTTTCACTCATATCATAAGTTTAAAAATGTAAGTAGGCCTATGTGTTACTTTTTTTTGTGTAACATTATACAATTTACAATAGGTATAATGCTACACCGCTTTTATTTTGTTTCAGGACGTCCATTATGATAACTGATGTACAAGATTTCCAAGAAGCTTGGACAAATAACTGCATTTTAAAAGAACTCGCCGTCTCCACGGGAATTTGCACCAAGGATGCTGTTTTCTGCTGAAACCACCCGTCACTTGACGCCGTGAAACTAATCGTATTGGTTGTGTTAATTACAATGTGTTTATACAAAGGGTGTGGAAAAGAAAGAATTCTTGGAACAATTTATCATCAGTTATGTGTATAATTTGGAAGAAATGGATTGTCCTAATTTATTTATGTTAAAAAAGGTATAAAAAAAGGAACATGTGCTTCTATCGCTGCAGAGACAATGTTGAATGCATTTTCCAAAATGTAAAAGTTCTTCAATTTTGGTGAAACAGAGACAATGTTGAATGCACCTTCCAAAATGTAAAAGTTCTTCAGTTTTGGTGAAAACAATCACAATTGGAATTCACTAACTGAAAATGTATTTGGATACTCATTGCATTGTATTTTTTATGAATCAATATATACGCATAATTTTATTTTGTTACTATTTTCTTTTACCAAGCACATCCCCATCCCCAATCCACAATGACTAGGTTCAGTTTAATCATTAACATTCTCACAATTGTGATATCCACGACTCTCAATCATGCTTCCATATCCTCATATTTTATCATACAAACATGTAATGAACTTGTGTATTTCCAATCCACCACTCCCAAATCAATAAGCTACCACTGGAATTATATATTCTTGTGACATATATGTCTAGAATAATCTCAACATATACACCAATTCTTAAGGATTATTAATATTTGAAAACCTACACACCAATTCTTAATATGGGAAAAGGATTAGGCTACTAATATTTGAAAGGAAAGTGTTATAGGTTAATAACCCATTCCCCATTTGGAACTCTAAACGAACCCAATCCTTTGGTTATGTGAGATGGAAATGGATGGTTAAGACATAGAAGAAATTACAGTGGAACACTATTTCCAAAAAGAACATTTATTACAATTCGAACATTCTTCATAATCAAGCTTAACATTCACCGCTTTTTCATCATGGTCACTGTTTTGTACACTCAGAGCGTTTAAATTGTGCTATTTCTTCTGCTTCAGCTCAGACAGCGGCTGGGGCTACAGTATCATCTAAATTAAAATAAAAAATAAATATTGTGAGACATTATTAATGCTATGGCTGCTATTACACTATCAAAGTTCTTCGACGAAGATCTGTTATAAAATATGTATTATA
This sequence comes from Periplaneta americana, assembly GCF_040183065.1. Classification (NCBI taxonomy): domain Eukaryota; kingdom Metazoa; phylum Arthropoda; class Insecta; order Blattodea; family Blattidae; genus Periplaneta; species Periplaneta americana. Next base: position 39,011,197 of record NC_091132.1, on the reverse strand, counting down.
AAATATATGATAGTGTAATAGCTGTATACATCCGAGGAAAACAATTTCTCACGGAATGAAGATAATAGAGCTGCTGATATATTGTATGTACGTATATTAAGCCTACTCTTAATATTCCAAAAACTTCTTATGGTAAATTCCCTTCTTTTGTTTGTTATTTACTTTTAAGCCTTTATCTCAAAATGGCTCTTCTACAATATTGTATAGGCCTACTTACTAGGGCAGGCTCGACTAATGTCGTACAAACGGTAATAATTATAACTATACTTTGTCTTTTCGGGATTTAATTCCAAACCCATCTCTTTACTTGCTTCAAGTAAAATTCCCGTGTTTTCCCTAATAGTTTGTGGATTTTGTCCCAACATATTCACGTCATCCGCATAATCAAGTAGCTGATGTAACCCGTTGAATTCCAAATCCCCTTTTTGTTTTCCTGGACTTGCACATCAGCCCGGACCTATGGTAAGGAAACACTAAGACGAATATAACAAATGGAACCTGCAAATGAATATGTTAAGGTAGAGCATGTATATGTAGTGACCAATATATAGGACTTGACAATTGGGAATGATTTTCTCAAAACAAATTTGTAATATCAATACTTAAAAAATATGATAAATAAGAAAGATACTTATGAAGCGGAAATTAAACAAAGTGTGTTCCTGCTATAAACTCTGCTGTATGGACCAAAAACATAACTAATTACGCTAAACTTATCATAGAAAATATCATTGTGAAAATTATCTTGATTTTGGATGCAAAGTGTGGCAACTTCCAGAACTTTTACGGAAGAAGCTAAGAACCAAAGAAGCGAAGTGTGGCAACTTTTACAACTTCAACAAAAGAATTTAAGAGCCACAGATGCGAAATGTAGCAATTTTCAGAACTTCTACATAAGAAGCTATGAGCCACAGAGATGGATTTCCTAAGAAGATCGGCTGAAATTCCTAAATTGGACAGTATTAAAAAATGACAGAGTAAGAGAAATTAAGAAGGCCGTTGGAGATTTATGCATTGTGAAATGTGTGAAAAGAAAGCAATTTATTTGATACGAATACGTTCAACGTAGGGGAGAGTTGGGTAGTATCGGACATCGGGTAATATCGGACAGTGCGTTTCTTTCATCTACCACCATATGGTAGTACCTGAATGACATGGTTACGTTTCTCTATGCGACATCACAGAAACGTAACCATGCCAATCAGATACTATCATCGTGTGGTAGATGAAAGAAACTCACTGTCCCATATTACCCGATGTCCCATACTACCCGACTCTCCCCTATGGAAGAGGGGAGGTTGCCCAACTTAACAATGAATTGGAGAGAAAGAAAAGAGGTCGACCACAGAAACTTTGGCATACAGAAGTGATCAGTGCGATGAAAAGCCGTGTATTGGAGACTGGTCAATGATTGGGCAGGCGTAATTGGAGTTTGGGAGCCGGAAGAAGAAGGAATTTGTTACAGACCGATTGAACCTTCGAAACGATGTGTTTCTTTTCTGACTCACGTGTAGCAGAAAATGTTCAAGCAACATTTCTGAAAAATTAACCATTTACTTCTCCGTTCCATTGTCTGCGATTACACTGTTAACAAATGCTTAAATCGTGACTACTGAATAAAATGTTTAATGTAGCCGGAATTGGAAAATGCGCTGAAAGAAACGCTAGGTATGTCCATGTTCTAAACAAAAGTTGAAGTAACAATAGGTCCGGTTTTTTTTATCACATTGAGAGACAGTGCATACTGTGGGAGTTAGTGAAGCATGAATCATTTTTCCCTCGTAGTGTCACCATGGTGTTCGGGTTATAACCTATGAGGACAGCGGACAACGCCGTGTATTTATGTGTTTGTTTCTATGTCAGAGCTACTGCAATCTTTCCTGTAGTCAGGTCACATTCTCCCTGTGTAACAAGAATAAATTATCCTGCACAAAAAAAAAGAGACGATCAAAATGTTTACCGAGCGCACAAGGAAGGCGTCTAACGGCGATTTTTATTCTCTTCTACTGAATTGTTTCGTGCTATTGGTTGTATAGCATTAAATCCCTCCTACATTTGTTACTGAGCTGAGACAAGCATAACACTAAATGAAACGATAAAACTTTTGGCCTTCAGCGTCTGATTCTGTTTCGTCGTCTGGGTAACGATGTTTATTTTTAAAAGAATTCGCTTTAAACTCTAAACAAAAACCCAATTAATGCAATGTATTCCATTTCAATTTGCTTAAGCCGTTAAAACAGTTACGAGATGGAATAACACTTCTCGGATTTCTATTCTTTTGTCATGTTTGGTGTAATCCTCCCATGGTTAGACTGTTAAATTCGCTGATGCTGGTAGATACGTGGATTATAATCTAGCAGCCATGATGAACTCACGGATGAACGTCTATTTGAAGGTTCTGTAAAATTGTATTACTGAATTGATCACTTTTTCAGATGAAGTTCTTTTTATGCAACACATAACGAAAAAGTACAACCTGCTTGCTATCTTAAACTAAAAAATGATTTAAAAATCCAGGAAAACCAATGCTAACGAACAGCGAAAATAAATTTTATAATTTGTTACTTACATTGTAATAAAATAATTTAAGGCTACTTTAGCCTTGTAACAGAAACGATAATATGTTTCATATGTTATACATAATAACAAATAAATTGGTTTTGTGATATATAGTGTCAGATAAGGAATTTACACACGACTTGTATGTATTTATTTACACTGCAAGTGGGCAAGCACCCGGTGGCAATGGTATATACAATATTAACAATACACAATAAAATGATAAGCAATACACAATAAAATATACAATACATAATATAATTTACAACACATATACAATTTTATACACAATACATTAAGAATACACAATACAATTTAACACAATAATAATAAAACATAAAATAAAACACCTAATTTTACAACAGAACCTACATAATTATGTATAGGTCCTACATAAGTTTCAATAGTCTTTCACTTTACTCTCATCTCATTCCCTGTAGTGGCACTATGACGCATTTCACTGACACTTTAGCACACATTTCACTGACACTCTGTAACACATTTCACTGACACTATAGAACACATTTCATTGACGCTATAAATTATCACTGATCGGAACTGTTCACTGCACTGTAAAACCATAACTTCACTGACTCACCTCACTTCACTGATACAACAGTTCAAATAAGTCAAATAATTGCATCCTTATGCATACTTATAAACAGAACTACATTTAAACTAAACATTTCTAGTCTAAGGCCCTCTTACACGCTATTTTTAAATAATTTACAATTCAAACCAAGGAAGTAAACTCGTCAGGCTAGATAAATACATGTCACCTTAAAAAATTAAATGTTGAATGTCACCTTAATTTTAATTTGCACTTTATACACAACTTTTTAAATTTTTCTTGAATCTCCTTAAGGAAGGACAGCCCTCAAAGACCGCTGCAGGTAGGTCATTCCAATCATTTATAGTTCTATTTAAATGGATAGGCCCTAATTAATTTTATTTTATTGACGACACTTGAACAAAGGAATAGGATGACATGATTTAAATATTACTAATGGATTCGATTTGTTTAATATTTCGTAATAGTGAAAATGCATTAGGTCTATAGGTCTGTAAGTTCTCAATTACTTTAATATAAAAAAAAACTATTTACTTTCAAAACCGATACAATACATAACTGCAAAATACATATTGTTTCTTGTCTTAAACTGTAAAGTGGTTTACTTATTACACAGTTCCTCTTAAAATAAATTAATTACATGCTTCTTCCGTGTTTATTATAATTATTAGAGACTGATTAAAAGGGTTGAACAAGTGAACGGACGCCACTGCCATCACCCGATTCTTTCCCCCCACCTCCTGCTGCACAGTTGATGTCTAAGGGGTAGAACTGAGCAGCCAGCAAACTGTGCCTGCACCATACTGCACTGAGATGACGACTCCTGGTGTAGCCGAACTAAGTCACGGCGTTAGTGGAAGTGATCTCAAACATCCCGGATGAAAACGTACTAAATAATGGCAGATGAATCAGGGATGTGAATTGAACATAAAAGCCTAATATCATTGTAGCCGTTTTTTTTTTTTTTTTTTTTTTTTTTTTTTTTTTTTTTTTTTTTTTTTTTTTTTTTAAGATATTCATACAAATAAGAACGGAAAGATGGCAACATCGCAACATGTGTTTACTTAAGAGTAGGGGGTCCAGTCTCAAAAATATATACGTAACTGCACGAAAGATCAGTAACTTGGAGCACCACAGAGGGTTATTGGTGGCTGTGCATTTTCTCCTTCTCGCTCGTCTTGCTTCCGACTTGCTTCTACCGTCATTGAATGCACGGTTGCCACGTATTCCTGTCACACTTTGTTATCGATCTTCAATATCATTAGGGTAGTCGGTGTTATACTACAAGCCAATAAGTACACGTTTTTGGTATTAGTTCTACAAAATCCTTCAACAGTTCCTCTCCAACGTTTCTCGTTTTCCTGGGATACGCTTTCAAAATTCAACTAAAAAATATGTTTTTCTCAATACCTGTTCGCGATAAACCACTATGATATTTTAACTTTAATGTTCAACTCACTGCCTTCATTCATCTGTCAAAAGGATCCTATTTAGACAGCTTCCAACCTGTATTATACTGTGCACTTTATTATCATTATTATTATTATTATTATTATTATTATTATTATTATTATTATTATTATTATTATTATTATTATTATAGTAGAAAGAAGGAGAATAAGAGTGCATAAGATTTACTGTTGGTATGACATTGTAAGCACAAGACGAAATGATACTAAAGGATATGCTACTATAGCTAAATGACAGCTGTGAGCAGTATGGCATGGAGATAAGTGCAAATAAGACGAAGAGCATGTTCATAGGAAGAAAAATACAGAAGCTAAACTTGCGAATTTTAAATGAGGCAGTAGAGCAAGTGAACAGCTTCAAATACTTGGGGTGCACTATAAGCAGTAACATGAGCTGCTGCTAGGAAGTCAAAAGGAGGATATAAATGGCCGAGGAAGCTTTTAATAGAAAAAGAAGAATTTTCTGCGGACATGTGGAAAAGAACTAAGGAAGAGACTAGTGAAGTGCTTTGTTTGGAGCGTGGCAATGTATGGGGCAGAAACATGGACATTACGACGAAGTGAAGAGAAGCGAATAGAAGCATTTGAAATGTGGATATGGAGAAGAATGGAAAGTGTGAAGTTGTCAGACAGAATAAGAAGTGAAGCTGTGTTGGAAAGAGTGGATGAAGAAAGAATAATGCTGAAACTGATTAGGAAGAAAAAAAGGAATTGGTTGGGTCACTGGCTGAGAAGAAACTGCTTACTGAAGGATGCACTGGAAGGAATGGTGAACGGGAGAAGAGTTCGGGGTAGAGGAAGATACCAGATGATAGACGACATTAAGATATATGGATCATATGAGGAAAGAAAGAAGGAAGCAAAAAATAGGAAAGACTGGAGAGAACTGAGTTTGCAGTGAAAGACCTGCCCTTGGGCAGAACACTAAATAAAATGAAATTATTATTATTATTATTATTATTATTATTATTATTATTATCATCATCATCATCATCATCATGAAAACGTTAAAAAAAATTAGCAATATACCGGCGTCCGTGAGCCACGTTTAATAGTAATATGCGTTACAAGAGCGGTATGTTGACATTTTCATGTTCGAGGAAAAGACTGAAAAAGCGAAACGTAGTTGAGCTTTTTTAATTTCCGAGAACATGAAAACAAACATACCGCTCGTGTATCGTACATTATTTTGTGCGAAGATCGTTTATTACATACCTGAAAGACGAATTTCTAATTAGTCGCAATGAAATCTCCATCTTGGTTTCTGTTCAATGAAGACAACTTTGGAAAACAAATATATCTATCTTCAACATTGTTCCTATAAAATGTTTTCTGTGTTTACTATAGTCTACTCCAGCAGGCCGTGATATAAGTCTGTCTTTTTTTCCCCCAGTCTATGATGAGTCTGGAATCTTGTTGATTTTTTCACGGCTTCCTTAATGTTACTTGCATTACAAATGCAGTAACTTTTGTGATGTTGTAGAGTTTACTTAATTTTTGCAAATATTTAAAAACAATAATTAACAGTGCAATTTAGGTGAAATTGCAGTGGTAAGTTTCCAATTTATAATTATTACTATATTGAACGTCTTTAAAAATAATATGTTAAAAGCCTAAAGCAGTAAAATGAATATGACGCTTAAGCGGTAAGAATAGGAAAATTGTTATGTGTGTTAGGTTGGGAATACTGAATGTGGTATTTCACACTTACCGCGTATTGGTTGTGTGCGGAAAGCAAGCAAATACGCACGATCTCGCACAATAGTTATATACGTTACAAGAGCGGTATGTTGACGTTTTTATGGTCGAGGAAAAGATTGAAAAAGCGAAACGTAGTTGAGCTTTTTTAATTTCCGAGAACATGAAAACAAACATACCGCTCGTGTATCGTACATTATTTTGTGCGAAGATCGTTTATTACATACCTGAAAGACGAATTTCTAATTAGTCGCAATGAAATCTCCATCTTGGTTTCTGTTCAATGACGACAACTTTGGAAAACAAATATATCTATCTTCAACATTGTTCCTATAAAATGTTTTCTGTGTTTACTATAGTCTACTCCAGCAGGCCGTGATATACGTCTGTCTTTTTTTCCCCCAGTCTATGATGAGTCTGGAATCTTGTTGATTTTTTCACGGCTTCCTTAATGTTACTTGCATTACAAATGCAGTAACTTTTGTGATGTTGTAGAGTTTACTTAATTTTTGCAAATATTTAAAAACAATAATTAACAGTGCAATTTAGGTGAAATTGCAGTGGTAAGTTTCCAATTTATAATTATTACTATATTGAACGTCTTTAAAAATAATATGTTGAAAGCCTAAAGCAGTAAAATGAATATGACGCTTAAGCGGTAAGAATAGGGAAATTGTTATGTGTGTTAGGTTGGGAATACTGAATGTGGAATTTTAGACTTTCCGCGGATTGGTTTTATGCGGAAACCAAGCAAATACGCACGATCTCGCACAAAATTGTATTACTTTTTCAGATGAAGTTCTTTTTATTGTACTTACTTACTTACTGGCTTTTAAGGAACCCGGAGGTTCATTGCCGCCTTCACATAAGCCCGCCATTGGTCCCTATCCTGAGCAAGATTAATCCAGTCTCTATCATCACATCCCACCTCCTTCAAATCCATTTTAATATTATCTTCCCATCTACGTCTCGGCCTCCCCAAATTTCTTTTTCCCTCCGGCCTTCCAACTAACACTCTATATGCATTTCTGGATTCGCCCATACGTGATACATGCCCTGCTCATCTCAAACGTCTTGATTTAATGTTCCTAATTATCTTATGTGAAGGATACAATGCGTGCAGTTCTGCGTTGTAACTTTCTCCATTCTCGTGTAACTTCATCCCTCTTAGCCCCAAATATTTTCCTAAGCACCTTATTCTCAAACACCCTTAACCTATGAGGTTAAGAAGGTGGAATATGATGATAGAGACTGGATTAATCTTGCTCAGGATAGGGACCAATGGCGGGGTTATGTGAGGGCGGCAATGAACCTCCGGGTTCCTTAAAAGCCAGTGAGTAAGTATTATTATTATTATTATTATTATTATTATTATTATTGTTATTATTATTATTATTATTATTATTATTATTATTATTATTATTATTATTATTGTTATTATTATTATTATTATTATTATTGTTATTATTATTATTATTATTATTATTATTATTATTATTGTTATTATTATTATTATTATTATTATTGTTATTATTATTATTATTATTATTATTATTATTGTTATTATTATTATTATTATTATTATTGTTATTATTATTATTATTATTGTTATTATTATTATTATTATTGTTATTATTATTATTATTATTATTATTATTATTATTATTGTTGTTGTTATATTATCATCATCATCAATACGTCAATACGTTAACAAAAAATTAGCAGTATACCGGCGTCCGTCAGCCACGTTTAAAGGTTATTTACACGCATAAAGAACATAAATAGTAGGGAAGTATTCAGGCATAAATATGTAGGCCTACAAGACGACGTTGTTTTGTTAAGAGTGAGTTTATATGAATATTACCGACAATATATGGACTTTTATTTTCACAAAATGATTAATGAATCTCGTGAAGGTCCAATAATGTCGAGTCAAAATGAAGAATATAAATGACTATCGTATCGGATTCAAACAAAATCGGTGCGTGTCCAGCGTAACAATCGAACGCAGTAGCCGTTGGAAACAACTGCAGTTAAATTTGACGTTGACTTATTACATATATACAACATTGTAGATGTTACAGAGAGATTCATCTTTATGAAGTAATAATGTTATTTTATATAACAACGTGCGGAGTGTTGCAGTATTGTGACTGGAGTAGAGATGGCATCACTGTGAGCAGGCGTGGTACGCTTTCAGTGCGGTTAAAATTACACTCTAGTGGGACTTCATCGGACCCGTAAGCTGAATCGATAGATGGCACTGAATTAGCTGAGGGACGATGTCTTACCAAGAAAGAAGCTGTTCCAAGTTCACAACCATTCTTAAACATATGAATTGTAACACAAGATAAGTCCGTTCGATGCTGTAGTTCTTGCTTTTGGGCCCCTCCTTTGTACTGAAGATATCTTTACAGAGATGAGAAATCTACGTAAAGATTAATTTTTTGGACATACAGAATTATCTACATCTATATTAAGTATTAAATTACATTACTCTGATTGTTGCATTATACAGTGTAAATGTCCGATTTCTGATGTTAATATTTCACTGTTCCACACATCCATCATCATATTATGAATTCTTTAAGATTGTTTGAACCAAAATGCAACACTGTTACAATATTTAATCATAGTAGTAATTTAGGCCCAAGAATATATAACAAATTTATATTTAAATATCCTAATCTTGTCAATTCTAATAGTTCTAGTATTAAATTTAAAAAGTTATGTATAGATTTTATAAAAATTGAAAAATTGTAAATTTAAATTTATATACTATAATTGCACAGTAGACATAAGACAAATTGTATTGTATAATTATTAATTTCAATTCAGGAATCCGCCCCTGAGCACGAGTTCTACTCTTTCAGGGGCGAGCTAAAGTTTTTCTGTATATATTATATTTTATGTTACAATTATTAGCAAAATAATAAGTAAATAAATAAATAAATATGATGACGCAAAATTTCTGCACGGAAATATCATTGTACTTCGGTACATAATAATAATATTAATGATATGAGATTAATAATCACTTTGTGATTTAAGACGGTGCTTACTCCGTCGGATCCCGGCCATTTAGTCACTCATAACGAGTGCACCTCTGCACATGTGTAGACATTGTGCTACTGTCGTACATCTATGACGCAGTGCATGAGTGTAGGCCACTAGAGGGAATCCGAGAGGTGGAACTTAAACTGAGAGGATTCAATCCGATATCGGGATGGGAATCCGGCGTGGCTTAGTGGATAAAGCGTCAGCACGTAGAGCTGAAAACTCGGGTTCAAATCCCGGTGCCGGAGAGAATTTTTCTCTGTTCCACTCATCCATCATCATATGAGCCGTTGAGAGCAAAAATGGTGGAAGTCAAAATTGGATAATGAGATTTAAAGTAATAATTCTGTAAAATACAGCGCAAAGTAGCAATTAATATGTCCTTCTTGCTATCCACTGACTACTAATAATTTAAATAAATTGAATATTAATTGCTATTTTGCGCTGTATTTTACAGAATGTTTACTTTAACCCTCATTACCCATTTTTGACTTACACCACTTCTGCTGTGAACGGCTCATATGATGACGCAGAATTTCTGCAAGGAAATATCATTGTACTTTGGTACATCGTAATAATATATTATATAAATTTATCTCCAAAACAGCAGTTTCGTCAGACGCGGAACTGTAAAACTACCCCAGTGTTGGCAAAGAGTTATCGCTGATGTAGAACAACATATTACTGATTAATTTCCGTCTTCTTACTTACTTGTTTACAAATGGCTTTCAAGGAACCCGAAGGTTCATTGCCGCCCTCACATAAGCCCGCCATCGGTCCCTATCCTGTGCAAGATTAATACACTCTCTATCATCATATCCCATCTCCCTCAAATCCATTTTAATATTATCCTACCATCTACGTTTCGGCCTCCCCAAAGGTCTTTTTCCCTCCGGCCTCCCAACTAACACTCTATGTGCATTTCTGGATTCGCCCATACCTGCTACATGCCCTGCCCATCTCAAACGTCTGGATTTAATGTGCTTAATTATGTCAGGTGAAGCATACAATGCGTGAAGTTCTGCGTTGTGTAACTTTCTCCATTCTCCTGTAACTTCATCCTTCTTAGCCCCAAATATTTTCCTAAGAACCTTATCCTCAAACACCCTTAATCTCTGTTCCTCTCTCAAAATAAGAGTCCAAGTTTCACAACCATACACAACAACCGGTAATATAACTGTTTTATAAATTCTAACTTTGAGATTTTTTGACAGCAGACTAGATGACAAAAGCTTCTCAGGCATTTCCCATATTTATTCTGCGTTTAATTTTCTCCCGAGTAGCATTTATATTTGTTACTGTTGTTCCAAGATATTTGAATTTTTCCACCTCTTCGAAGGATAAATCTTCAATTTTGATATTTCCATTTCGTACAATGTTCTGGTCACGAGACATAATCATATACTTTGTCAATTTCCGTCTTCTATTCATCTGAAATAAAAACTTTTGCCAGAGCGGAAAAACGCTATGAAGTTTCGCATCAACCCATTAAAAAATGTGGTGGGAAACAATGTCGATATATGTATCCGAATAAGGAAGAAAGACATAGCTACTGACTGTGAGACATATTGGAAACAAGATTTCGTCATCTACAATCTGGTAGAGGGAGATTGGGAAAGAAACGGTTACTGAATTTTGGGAATCGGCAAACTCCGACAGTCATAAGGTAACAGATCTCTTATTATCATCATCATTTGTTTACTATAAATTTCTACATATTATTTTGATTAATACTATCTGCTACTAACATCCTTTTTAAAACACCCTATATACAGGGACATCATTTTATTTTTACTTCAATTTTTATTGTACCTGAGTTTTTGAATGTACTTCACTCCCACCCCTTCTACTGAAGAAGTTCCAACTCCACACAGAACCAAGACAGCAGATAGTAAGCAGTACTGAGTTACTGAGTATAGTACGTTCCAGAAGTATGTTCGCGTTTTCCAGTGACGAAAGAGCTTTCAATATTGAATTATATTTTCGCACAGGTACTGTCCGTTTGCCTACGTCGCATCCCGATTTCCCCCACCTGCTTCTGCTCGCCCGTCTGTAAAAGCTGGGCTGTCTCAGCTCTTTTCTGAAAACATTAATTTCTCTTAGGAATTGGACGTTTACGTAATATTATACAGCTGTTTAATTTAACTTAAATAAAAGGGCCTCGTTAAGTAATTAACTGTCACGTGATTTCCTCCCTTTCTACAATCCTGCGGCATAACCACTTGGAAGGACAGTAGATAGCATGTCTGAGTAATTTTATATTTTCGGGTCGGGCAGAAGTGAAGATTGAATTCACAGTACGTAGAGTAGGTACAGAATTATTTCAACATGAGTTACTAGTACGAAGGACGAAACTGGCAATTGGAATTAGATGCAATAGTCTATAGTGCGATAATATGCACAAAAGAACTGAAGCCTGTATCGAAATGAACGGCCACCATTTTCAAAATTGTGTTTAAATATTCATATTATGATTATTTTTCAATTGAACTTCTTTCTCTATATTGTGCGCTAATGTGCTGTAGACAGTATATACTGCATAATGAATACATTCGTATGGATAACTCACTTCGTGAGTAAGAACACTTATTCTTAATACAGTACTGTACTTTGATTAAAGAAAAACCTAATGAAAATTATCAAACTCAAATTCGCGATATTTCCTAGTTTACGTAAATGGATGAACTACTTTTCTTCCATCCTATACCTGGTAGAGTGATTTGTGTTTTACGCCAGTATCATCGAACACCAGTCTTGGAGGGGGGGAGCAAGCGGTGTTTCCGGTTCTCTACAGGTATAGACAGGTTAATATTAAAAATGTTAGTAAAAATAAAATGATGTCCCTGTATCAGGGTACATTATTAAGTGGATAATACTTCTATATTCATTTCACAGTAAAACAGCACATCAAATGCCACATTTATTTTAAATACTTACTTCGTAGTGTTTTATACATCTGTCAACTCTGTTAGCATATTCTGTGCAAGTGAAAGAAAGTGTAAGGTACCGTACTTGAGGAGTTAAAAGCGTATAATGTATGGCTTAATTACTTTATGTCTTCTGTCCCGAGTACTTTGATCCGAATGTATTACTTGAGTTTTAAGCACTATAAACCTCGCTCAGGAGAATTCATTACAGCAGCACATAAAGCAACGCCGCAGTGCGCCATGATCCAATTTAAAAAGTCATCTGGCTGAGTCATATTTACGAGGTCGTAAGCAGGTTGCGGCTCACTTCAGGTTAAGTCATTAAATCTCTGTTGCTGTACTGGTCAGATAGGATGATAAGAGTGCGTCATAAGTGTAAAAAGTAATTTGTTGTTACCAAATAGCGAACATCTTTGTTTTAAGTAAGTTATGTTTCAGGTACCTAAACTAGGCTCCTTGCGAGGTTTATAATCTGAGCAAAGAAAACGGAATCAATTTTATTTGAAAGATCAAAACCATATAGAAAATGTAGTCATTAATGACCAGAGAGGAAGGTTACGTAATTAGCTATAAATCAGAAAGTTGTTTATTCCTAAAGAAGAAGAAAGTTTTATAATATTTTTTCCAGGTATTTTGGAAGTGGTGTATAAATAATTTTGTGTTTTCAAGCGATAAACGAGAAATCTCTATCTTTCACTTTGGCTAAAAAAAAAATGTACAGTAGTACCTCGCCTCTGGAATTCGTTACTTAATGACGTCAGGGACTGCCGGACTTTATCACAATTCAAAATTAAATTGGAAAATTTTGTCTTAGGTAATGTTTTTAGGTATTGCTAGAAGTATTGATTTGTGATTTTTTTTAATCTAGATTAAAATTGCAAGTTTCTTGTTTATGTTAGTTAATTAGTTAGGATACAATTAATTATGATACTTAATCACTCATTTAAAAATGTGTGACTCCAACCTTTGTATATTTTTGTGTGGCTTTACTTTGTTTATAGTGTTTTTTTTCTCTCTCTCTCTTTATTATTTGTGTAGCTTTATTTTGTTTATAGTGTATTTTTTCTGTTTATTTCTATTATTGTATTTGTATTCCTGCTGTTGTGGAAGAGAAGGCCTGATGGTCTTAACTACACCAGAATAAATAAATAAATAAATAAATAAATAAATAAATAAATAAATAAATAAATAAATAAATAAAACCTTACCGACCCTTGTAGCTGATTTCAGAGCCACAGATTCAAATTTTTCTAGTCACAAAACATATCCATCTTGTATAATTAATCGTAAAAATGAAATCTATTGAATTTGTTCGATTCTTACCGTCTTTTGTTTCCTTCAGTGTCTCAAACTTACAGACGAAAAAACTTAGAGTTTTATTTTCATCTGGCATCAATATTACATTTCTACCTCTATTCGGCAAAGATAACTGCGTATTTTTACATTAAATAGCAGTACATACCTCTGGCTTCACTATACACAGTTTGACACAATACACAGCACAGGATTCTTTTTTATCAGCTACAAGGGTCGGTCCGGTTTTTTTGCCATTACTGTACATACATTTGTTTCAAGTTGCAAATCAATACTTTACTAGCAAAACAATCGTAACATTTATGTGGAACTTTGTACCATTGTTAAGCAGTTAAGACGATGAGCTACTGAAATTTCTAAAATCCACAATTTTTTACTAAATATTCATATCAATATCATAATCACAAATTGTAAATTTCTATCTTTTCTCATAAACAGTTAAAAAAAAATTAATCTCATTTTTTTCTTAGTAAAAATCCTATTTCTAGAAAGTAATAGGCTTATATGAGTAGCTTAATATCAAAGACGGACATCTGATCTCAATCGAAATTTAGATAGCTGTGGTTCTTTATACAATTTTTGATGCTCTTTCCAGTTATAGTGAAACCATATGCAAACTCTAACACTACATTTATAAAATAAATTGTGTTAAATATTACAAAGAACACTGTGAATTAAAAAATTGCCTCTAGATCAAAACTATGGAGACGACAGATGTCCCTCTTTGATATTAAGCTACTCATATATATATATATATATATATATATATATATATATATATATATATTAAATTTAACTCTTATTTTTCTTAAAAGTAACACTGCATATTGTACGATGGAGCATTAATAATGTTCTACTCTGATTTATTCATTTGTAAAAAAAATATATAAGTTGTTCAATGTTCAAACAATAATAAAAAATAATACTCTCTTACGTATAACTCTCTAGCAATAAAACTGGCTGAATACAGCCAATCAAATGCTCCATTTCACAACAGACATGTAATTGAATAAGCTTTCCAAGTTTCATCAGTCTAGCATTAACAACTGAGAAATAAAATGAGTACTGTCGTTAAAAACTTCTTTTTTGAAATAATTAAAGTTAAAGTTTTGGTTACATATAACTCATGTATTAACACAACTTCTATCAATTATATAAAAGTACACTAATAATTAAGATATTGAGGTAACATTTTTATGAAACTGTACATTTTTTAGCGCGAAAATAAAAAGAAAGATAAATTTTGTCAAAATTCGACTATTTTCAGTAGCTGATCGCCCTAAGCCATCACAGAGAAACAGTTGGCTACACTGACTAAACAAAAGGATGACCATGCGATAAATTGATTGTGATAAATCGAGTTGCAAAAATTATCGCGAAGTATGACTGTGATTGGTTGGAATTCAAAATTTCATTACACTTCATTGGTAAAAAATGGAAAGACGTCATATAAATTAAATAGTCATCATAAACTCTTGCGTGGCTCCGTCTAGAAGATCGTAGAAACATTCACTGTCTTTCCCTCCTCTTTCAGATAGTGCGCTTCTCCACTCCTGTGTATCTCGCGTCCCGTTTTCAAAATTTATTCACCTATCATAATTTAGACACAAGATTATAGCACCCTCAGTACTATCCACAACCTCCCAACGAACATCCTCATACTCATCTTCTTTTACTGTAGCTGGTCCTCGACTTTGGAATTCTCTGCTGAGTAAAGTTAGAAATTGTCAGACATCAAACAAATTTAAGAATAAACTAAGGAAGCAATTATCAATTAATTATCGTTAGCATTAGTAGTTGTTTCAATTTTTGTTCAATTCTGCATGTTTGTGCTTTTAATAGTAGGATAAAACAAGACAAAACCAAATTGATTCAATAGGAAAGATCCAACGCAGGGCAGCAAAATGGGAAAGCGACATGGCGAAGAGATATTAAAAGACTTAGGGGGGAATTTCTCAAATCAAGGCGACGAAAAATCAGACTGAGCGCATTGTTTAAGGCACAAATGGGACACAAAGCATGGACCGACATCAATGCTAGATTAGCAACACCATCATACTTAGGCAGGGATGATCATATTAAGAAGTTTAAATGTAGAAAACAAAGAACGGACGTGGCAAAATTTTCCTTTGTCAACAGCACAATAGTAGACTGGAACAGCTTACCTGCGGCAATCTTTCAGGGTGGTCCTCTCAAAATCAATATATTTAAGGAAAGTTTGAGAAGATTATACTGAAAATGTAATTTTAGGTGCAGTGTAATTATCTAAGTTGTGTCATGTAATTAGTGAAGTCGATATGTAATAAATTAAGTTGATATATAATTAAGGTGACTTTTAATTAAGTTGATAATAGTTGGGTTTAATAGAAGTAGGTCTACTTATAAGTTAGGTTTACTATTTTTTATTTATAGTTCTAGGTTTATTGCATTTATTTATAGTTAGAATTAAATTTACGTTTATTTTATTTTTATTGCTGTAATTATTGTAATATTATTGTATATTATATAATCTGTAGTGCTCGGGAAAAGTGACATAAGTCAGTTTCCACAAACCTTTTTTGATAATTTATTGACAACTTACGGAACATCTGCTCGCTTGGAAAAAGAGACAAAGTATTTCTCCCATTACAATAATTCATACAGAAAAAATCAAATCGACATAAACCAGTGTAAGTTGTCAATAAATTATCAAAAAATGTTTGTGGAAACTGACTTATGTCACTTTTACCAGGCACTGCAGATTTATATCACTGCCACAGGATGTATAAGTACCCAATTGTAGTGTTGATAAATACATACATACATACATACATACATACATACATACATACATACATACATACATACATATGTAATTAGTTTATGTTATTATTATTATTATTATTATTATTATTATTATTATTATTATTATTAGAAATGATTATTATTGTTGCACTAACACTATATATTTAACTTATTAATTATTATTATTTATTCTTACTCTTATTATGTACGTATGTACCTGTTGTCTCGCTTCACTTACCTTTCTTCCCACCACAATCTGAACACACGCTCTCGCCATGAAACAATACTAACAATATCATCCCATCGCACCTCCTCATACTCATCCTCTTTCACAATAGCCCTGCCAAGACTCTGGAATTCGTTACCTGCTAGCATCAGGGACTGTCGAAATAAAATTGAATTCAAACGCAAACTTACTAGGCACTTGGTCAGTAATTGAGACTCGTTCAGACATGGTTTCTTGTAAATAGTTCTCTTAATCTACCACAAAATATTTCAATATCCGGTAATTTCATCACTATAGAATTTTGTTATTGTAGGTTTAATTTGTAATTCAGTAAATACAAAAATATTCTTTGTTCTTAACTTCTATGATAAAATGTCTAGCTTTCATTAATCAGGTAATCTTGTCGTACTTTAATTTTTATTATAATTGTAATTGTAAATTTAATTTTAATTGTAATTTTATTGTTCTTATTATAGTTGTAATCCCTTGGTATAGAGGCAGAGAAGGCCTGACGGCCTTACCTCTACCAGGTTAAATAAATAAGTACTAATACAACTATTATTATTCATTGCCACATTATTGTTTTACCTCCTAGATATTATTACAATTATTGCTGCAATCGGTAAGATATTAACTTACTATTGTATTCAAATATATTATGGCTAGGCGGAAGAGGTCTGTGGGCCTTTGCCAGATAGAATAAATAATTACCGATAAGTAAATAATAATTAAAAAAGTAATAGTAATAATAATATACGTACGTAATAGTAACTATAACTGAAATAGAAATAAATATTTATTAAGCTATTTACAATTTTCCATTTTAAAATGGTTTATCACACATAATGTCTCTCTTGTCTATATATTATGCTTCATACGTGAAAGTTGGGAGAAACATGGCAGCTTCATTCAGCTGTAGAGCTGGCAGGTCTTGTCTCTCCCGTTTGATGCCGGCGAGTGTATGCATGCGCGAGTTCAACAACTTTTCGACCAATTTGTACTGTTTCTTGCAATTTAATACAGTGAACACAGGAACCAAAGTCACGTCAACGCCATATTTTGTAATGCTCAGCCGCGAATTCTCCTATAAAGCACGTTCAAACTATTAATGTAGACACAATCATTATTCATTGCAGAACAGTGGTGTTTTAACGGCGATTTGTACAGCTTACAAAAAGCTTCGGTTAAATATAATGCATTACGAACATTCTAGAACATACGTTGTAAAATATGATTTACAACAACGAAACTTTCAGCAGTCCAATGAGGACAAATTTTGTGGCCAAGAGTATTTGTCAATGAAGTTCGCAAGCTAATTTCATTTTTTTTATGTTCAACATTTATGCTCGAGGATCTAACGCATAAATCATTAATAAAATGTCAAAATGTGACGTCACTTGCTTAGAAACGCGAATGGGTTAGTTGGTCTGTACATCACACTATTCCGACGTTATTTGCTTAGCAATTTATCTGAATCTTGTATCGATATGGTGTTTGCTATGGGGATGGGCTTACTTTCTTGTAGGAATTATATTTATTATTTCTCTTATCATAGACCCATAACAACAGCTCTCCAACAAACCAATTCAGATGAAACACATTAATTTCATTGTGAGTACTTGTACAGTTATATGGTATACATTCAATAAGGAAATAAAACAAAAACAGTCATTATTAATAGTTAGGCTTCGTATTCCAGCTACCTAAAGACTGAAGTTAAAGACACATTGGGTATATAGTATGCCGAACACAGATGATGCAACGGATAAGGATTTAAAGAAACACGTCGTCGCTGTGTGTTCTTGGGATACAGTCAACTTCCGACATTCTGTAGCTGTACTAGTAAACATATGCCGTGATCTCTGCAGTGAATAATAACGTGCATTCGTAAGTTACGGAACTTGAACATATGCGGATGTCACTTGAAATGATTTTATATTGCAAGAAATGCTTTCAATAGCACATGACGCTATTGGTGCATGATGTAGTACAAGATATTCCTATTGTCTGATATTTTTTCGTGTTTCATTAGGATATTGCATCTCGCTCATCACTGAAAACCCACTAATTTTCTATGTACTTTTCTAGAAATTCCATAAAATGGAGATTATTTAATTTATTAATTGGGATTTTGGCATTGAACATCATGGTAGGCTACACAAATCCATGCTAAACGTCGAGTTAGTATCTTCATAATTTTGAAATTTTTATGATACTGGTACTTTTTATTACGTTCAACACACTTTCTGTGCCTTTTGGTACTTCAGTGTCTTTCAGTGCACTGTTTTTGTCACTTTTACGTTAATTTTACAAAATTTATAAGTAATGTTGTCTACATTGGCAGTAAAAATATTAGTTCAAATAGCCTCAACTATGCCCCGCAATATTACACGCTCTGCAATGAACCTTCAATCAGCCACAAAGGCGTAGTTATTTAAATAGCCCTAATACGACTAATAAGGGCAGTGATCGATAAGATTACTCACTATGGCTGCGTCCCGATTTTCACTTTCTAGAGCATACCTGCACAAACAGCGCGGGAGCGGGAGAGCCGTGTTTACCGCTCGCCGAAATGGAGAGGAAGATACGTCAGAATGACATAGACTTGAATTTGGGTAGAGGAGAGGGAAACGACCACTCAGTTATCTAGTGGAGTGCAGTATGTAGGCCTATTCTCAGTAACTGTTTCACGTTGCTTATCTACTGCTACAGTACAGTATGGAGGAATCTAAAAGACGGAACATAACATTTAACAGTTAACGATTTACAGCTCGAACTTATTGATCTTCAATGTGACCTAAGGGCTAAAGATCGTTTGAATAATACTACTAGCCTGGTTGAGTTTTACAAGACTAAACATTAGCAATAATATCCACGACTACACAGGCTGGCTGTGAAAATGATTGCTATGTTTGGCTCAACATTTATATTTGTGAGCAACTGTTTTCTATAATCAACTTTAATAAAGGCAGACATCGAACTTCTGTAACTGATGTTTCATTACGATGAGTAGGCTACTGATCCTTTCAGCTGCCAACAGCATAAAACCTCGTTTTGACGTACTGATAAATAAAAATATAACAAAATGATATTGTAATTTAAGTAGCTATAGAATTTATATTATTTCTGTAAAATAAATATTTATTTATTAATTAATAATGGTCCAAGATAGTTTTGCAAACACTGAAGGGGAATTCATTTAATAAACATTCGTAATAGTAAATTCCTTTTGTTCATATTTTGTACGAGATCACCCCTTCTTCCAGTCCATCCTTACACAGAGCGCAGCTAATATCTACATTCCGCTCATGAACTATGAGCCGGCTCGGAGAGCGCAGACCTTGTGCAGGCCTGGTCTAGAGGAAGAGGGCACAGATGCGTAACTATTTTGTATACGAACGTACCTGTATCTGCGCTGTGACATCACATATACTTTGATTCAGGCAACTTTTCAGTTTATAAGTAGCTGGAATACGAACCCTATTAATAGTAAACTCATAAATTACATTACATTTTACTGTCAATTACATTCAAAATCCTTAAAAATAAGGACCAATTAACATTTCGTATACTTTGTAAGATTATTTTTATGTTTTTTTATTTAACTTATTTTCAAATTACTTTTAAAGATCACGGAGGTTCATTGCCGCCCTCACATAAGCCCGCCATCGGTCCCTATCCTGAGCAAGATTAATCCAGCCCCTACCATCATAACCCAGCTCCCTCTAAACTATTCTAATATTATCCTCCCATATACTCCTTTTCCTTGGCCGAAAGAGCTTACGTACGGGGACTCACCGAGTTCGTTGACCTCTTACATCTGTATCACGAATAGGGTAACGATGTTGCCGGACTGCTGAATCTTCAAACTTAATTTTCTAATTAACCGTCATTTAATCACAAACGTAATATAGGTTTTCTATTCATTTACGTGTACTCTATCGTCCCTTTCAATCTGCAGGGTTATTTAACTTCCACCCTGTATATTTCAAACCATTCAGAGTTGTGAAGCTTCTCAATATGCTAGAACAGGCTTGCAGAACTCGAAAAGTAGGGGAACTATGACGTCAGACTCACTCCACTTCTATTGGGGATGATCGACTTCCGCCCCGAGAATAAATGTTGATGCAGCCGAGCGTAACTAGAACGCCGTGACCGCACAGGTAGAAAAGGTGGGTGGGGTAAAAGAGGGGAGGAAAGCAGTCGCTCTCAAGAGCTACAGTTCTGCAGGCCTGTGCTAGAACAATCTACTAAATTCACCCTGACGCTGGTTAAAGTCAAAATCATTATTTTTTGGTATGGTATGAAAACATAAACTACCTTACTCAAGAATAGATTGAATTATTACTGTTTATTTCATTTGCCATAGAGAAAATAGCACAGGAATTGAAACAGAAATTCCTGTGAAAATAAACTCCATTCGTTTATGAACAAAACTGTATTATTACGTCTCTGTAAAATTCTTCCAAAGAGGATTTCCAAATCTTTCTTGACATTTGAATAATTCTACAAATATAAAGTGGATGTGTGTCTCTTTATTGGTTTTCTCGGCAGTCTTTAGTAATTTTTAGGGATTGTTGGGGTAGACTTCAACCGAGTTCTGGTGAGCTATGAGTATTAATTAATCAATTAATTCATTTATTTATTTAGGTAATAATTGTAACATAATAGTACATTATGCAACGAGCCTATAATGGTAGTAATTAAGACGCGAGTATGTTTGTTTATGAAATGAGCGCAAGCGAGTTTCATAATTTTCATACGAGCGTCTTAATTACCATTATAGGCAAGTTTCATACGACTTTTTATGCTCGACCATATTTGTAACTTGAAATTATTCAGAAGTATTCATGTTATGGTTATGTGGAACGAGTGGAACTGGCCTGAATTGTGAGATGTGCGCAGACGCGAAAGTATTGATTTTTTCCGAAACACGAATGTCATTGACCTTGATATAATCTAGAGAATAACATGAAGATTGGGCTTGATATAACCTGGAAATTGATTTAGAATTGAAAAACGAGATGACAAATTGAATTTATTTGAATATTATTTACAATTAACGCTAATTATTATAGTAACAGAACATAACCTTCTGTGACAGTATTGCATTTCCAGCCTCTGTGACTTTTCGGTAAATGTCTTTCAATTGCATATCCGAGAATAATCGATACTTGCGGTTTTATAATGGTACAATCAGTACACAGATGAACTAAATTATAATGAATAGGTGTACTTTAATGAGGTGCATTAAAGGGCTACTACCAGGTGTATAATTACTACATTTCGGCATGGTCGAGCATAAAATATAATATAAGCAGAACAACTTTAGCTCGCGCCTGAAAGAGTAAAACTCGTACTCAGGGACGGATTCCTGAATTTAAATTAAGAAGTATATAATACAATTTGTCTTATGTCTAGTACGCAGTAAGAATATACAAATTTAAATTTACGATTTTTCAATGTTTATAAAATCCATACATAACTTTTTTAAATTTAATACTAGAACTATTAGAATTGACAAGATTGGGATACTTAAATATAAATTTGTTATAGTATATTCTTGGGCCTAAATTACTACTATGATAAAATACTGCAGCAGTGTTGCATTTTGGTTCAAACAGTCTTAAATAATTCGTAACTTTTCTTTCATAACTATGAGGATACAATTCAAAATTATTTCAATTTTTGTATATGAATGAATTACTAATTTTTATGAACATTTTATGAAAGGACAAGTTCCATATCAACCTTAAGAAACCTTTCTTTGATTTGCATTATCCATGGTCTTAAGGGTATCCTTGCACAGTGGTGACCGCATAATCCCAGAACCTCGCTAGTGTCATTTTTAGTAAAAAAAAATCCTCATGGATATGAGAAAGCAACTGGCTATGTGGTGCAATTGTTGAAGCACACGATGACTGTGATGCTGATGTAGAAAATATTGTACTTATAATGCAGTCCTGACCCACATCGTGCTTGTGGATTACCACTTAACTCTTCACTAAGCTGAACGGATTGGCTCCCTCTAGAGCACTCTCTTCTGCCTCAAGTGGTCTCGAGTTCGAACTAGGAGGCTATAGATCATAACGGTTCTCCACAGACTCTCTGCTAGTTCTTTCCTCTTTCATGTCGTTCTATGTTTCCCATTAGAATCATTGTATATAACTAATTAATTTTGATTTTATTGCATATTTAGTCAGGTTTATTATATA
This sequence comes from Periplaneta americana, assembly GCF_040183065.1. NCBI lineage: Eukaryota > Metazoa > Arthropoda > Insecta > Blattodea > Blattidae > Periplaneta > Periplaneta americana. The sequence goes on along the minus strand of NC_091132.1, from coordinate 38,988,377 downwards.
TTAAAAAACCATGTCACGATTTTTTTTATGATTCTTTGTCTGTGGTTAATTTTCAAAATATTACTCTCTTTAAAATGTGGGAAGTATTACATTATTTTTATAAGGCAGTCGACCTGGTTGGCGAGTTGGTATAGCGCTGGCCTTCTATGCCTAAGGTTGCGGGTTCGATCCCGGGCCAGGTCGATGGCATTTAAGTGTGCTTAAATGCGACAGGCTTATGTAAGTAGATTTACTGGCATGTAAAAGAACTCCTGCGGGACAAAATTCCGGCACATCCGGCGACGCTGATATAACCTCTGCAGTTGCGAGCGTCGTTAAATAAAACATAACATTTAACATTTATAAGGCATGAAAATTGTAGAGTCAGTTACAGCTAATGTTTGAGCTATAGGCAAAATAAAATTTGTTCAAAATCTCGGATATAGACATAAAGACATTATATATATATATAATATATATATATATATATATATACAGTATATATATGACAGTGCACTTCCGTAAAGGTTTCCACAAAATAATAATAATCCATGGCGCTACAACCCATGAAGGGCCCAGACCGACCAGCCGGCTGCTGGCCTCACGCCCACATGCCGAAACAGAGGTGGGCGATCATTCAACCAGAATGGAGGTATCGTTTGGTTAGCACGATGATCCCCCCAGCCGTTATAGCTGGCTTTCGCAACCGAATTTCGCTACCTATCGTAGCTCTCCAAGTGCATCACGATGCTGGGTGAGCACCGGTCCCATACACTGGCCGATATTTCATGAGAAAATTTCTTCTCCCATTAGGACTCGGACCAGCGCGCATTCCGTAACACGAGTCCTAGGCAGGATGCCCTAAACCACGACGCCACGACGCGGGACATAGGTTTCCATAAACATTCAAAATTATCTTTTTTTTTTTTTTTTTTCAGAATTATGTCTTAGATTTTAGCATTTTTCAGCTTCCAGTTATTTTTATATTCACAAATTTATATGGTAGTTTTAAAATAGGCCAAATATTTTGCATTAGAAGCACAGAGCTTGAAAATTTGTAAGCGGAAGTATTATTTTCTTTCAAATAACACAAAAGTTTTCTTTATTTTCATCTACTTCTTTTTCTATTAAAAGCTTCCTTAGCCATTGCTATCCTCCTTTCGACTTCATGGCAGCAGCTCATGTTACTGCTTATAGTACACCCCAAGTATCTGATATTGTTCACTTGCTCCACTGCGCATATATAATTATATATATATATATATATATATATACTATATACTATATATATGTATGTGTGTGTTTATGTGTTAAGTTTTCACATTAAAAATTTATCCAGAGCAAAGACAGTCGGACAGACTGCGTGCCGTGAACAATTATTTGTGAAATGAGTACTTAAGCTGACACATGAAATATTTTTAGCATCACAATATATTGTTATAATCGAGTAAGTAAAACATCAACAGTTTTCGAACAGTTGTACTAGTGTAATATCTTAGATGTCAACGCACGCATGTTGATCTTATACAGTAATATAACAGTCTTGTTCATACAGTCATTATTTCTGTGATAACGTCCGTTTTAACTGTCAAATAAGATACCAATTTTGGTTTCTTCTTCACGTATATAACTGTGTGCAGTTTATTGATAATATTCACTATTAGATTTAATTATAATTTACTGTATATTTAAAACATTTGTTGTTATTTTAAAAATAAATCTCCATTATTCGTTTTGCTGAATATGAAAATTTTCTGTTCGTACACTTAAAAGTCTTGCCCTATCTCACCGTATCAAAATACGCTGACCGGTTCGTGCTTGTTACTGCTGAGTGGTGGCTTCCCTTGTTTACATTTTTACCTTGCAAGCATGGCAGTATTGTACGAGATTGCGAAGCGAAAGTAGCTTTCGGAAGATCTGAAGAAAGTTATTGTTCAACTTGCCCTTGAAGGTAAGTCTTTAATGAAAATAAGTAAAATTGTTGGACTTACATAAGCAAAACAGTTTAGCATATTGTAAACAAATTCAAATATGAAGGGTCTTGGAAGAATTTGAGGCGAAAGCCAAAAGAAAGAAAATTAAATTAAAGGGACGGAAGATACATTGTACAGTAGCGTGCAAATTAATCCGAACACGACATATTTTTACATTTTCTGTCATTGTTGGTCTCACAGCTGCTCATATCGCTTTAATTGACATCTGTAGTACGTGCAATTCCATTGTTGAAGGTCTGTCATTATTTTTTTTATAATATGTGACATTTTGCCTGTCTTTTTGTACTTATAAGCATTTCAGTTCTGTTGAAGACTTAATATTGCAATCCTGTGTACATTCTGTCGTCTTCACAAATGGATACAACTCCACGAAAACGGTCTAAAATTATAACATTAGCAGAGCATTCTTCTATGACACAGAGGCAAATTGCTGCAAAATGTCACATCGGTTTGGCCACTGTTAATTCGATCACAAAACGATACAGGGAGACTGGATATATCACACCCCAGAAAAAAGGAAACTGTGGCCGGAAAAGGAAGACTTCATCTGCAGATGATCGTTTAATTGTCAGGAAAAGTAAATTAAATCCTAGACTAACTGCTGTCGACTTAACCCGCGAGTTAATGGCTACCACTGGGGCAAATATTCACGTCACAACAGTGCGGCGTAGGCTTTTGGAAGCTGGACGAAGGGCTCGTAAGCCTATTAAGAAGCAACTGCTAACCCCTGTTATGTGCAAAAAACGCTTAATGTGGGCAAAATTATTGTATATCAACACTGGACAGTGAATGACTGGAAGAATGTACTTTTTTCCGATGAGTCTCATTTCGAGGTCCACGCCACAGTGTTTCTTACGTACGGAAAGGATCCGAAAAATTAACAGCAGCTCATCTCCAACAAGCACCCAAATACCCCCCTAAAGTAATGTTTTGGGATTGTTTTACACATGAAGGGCCTGGAGCATTAATACCTATCAAGGGAATGATGAATTCTGACAAATATACTCACTTATTGGAAACCAGAATCGTACCCCAGCTGCAAAAATCATTTCCGGATGGCAGAGGTGTGTTCCAACAAGACCTGGCACCATGCCATATGTATCGAAAAACTACAGAATTCTTCAACAAGAAGAGTATTCAGGTACTTGTGGTCAATTGCAAAAGAAGAATGCAAAAAATTGATTGTTCTACGAAGGAGAAGATGATTTCTGCCCTCATTGGTGTATGGTTTCGCGATGACGAAATGAAGAATATTTGTGGGAAATTAGTGGAATCCATGCCAAATCGTCTCAGAGCTGTTATTAGGAACAAGGGAGGCCACATAGATTACTGAGTTATGTCTTAGATCCTTTTTTTTTTATCCCGTTTGAGTGTTTTTGCATAAGTAATTACGCTGTTCGGATTAATTTGCACGCTACTGTACAAAAAATTCGACGTTACCCTAGGCTATGTTGAAAAACTGCGTTCACAAGTACAAGACACTATAGCAAAGGAAATGTCTAACCAGACCATTCATCGTGTATTGTGGAAACACGGTTATCATGGCAGGGTTCCACATAAGAAACCTTTTATTAGTGAGTCAAATAGAATAAAAAGACTTCTACTTGTAAACGAACACGTTTCTAAAGAGGAGTACTATTGGGATCGTGTTACATGGTCCGACGAGACGAATATAAATCTTTTCGGCTCAGATGGTTGCAACAGAGTGTGGAGGAAGGCAAACTCTGCCTTCAGAAAAGAAAATACTGTTCCTACTGTAAAACACGGAGGTGGTTCCATCATGATATGGGCTTGTATGTCTTGCTCTGGAGTCGGAAACATATACTTCATTTGATGAAATTGTGCATAAAATTATGTATAAGCATATTCTTGTAATAAATTTGAAAGAAAGTGCTAAAAATTGGGCTTCCAGGGTAATTATATATTTCAACATGATAACGACCCTAAACACACCGCCGGAATCGTCAAGACCTGGCTCATTTGGAACGTTCTCCATCAACACAAAACGCCACCTTAATCAACGGATAAATCCTATCGAACATTTGTGGCCAATTTTGATAAGAAGAGTGCGAAATAGCAAGGTAACATCCATTCCGGAGCTCAAAAGAGTAGTGGCAAAAGAATGGCAGAATATCACTCCAGAGGTTTGCAAGAAACTTGTCTCTTCAATGAAAATAATTTGTGAGAAGATTATTAAAGCCAAAGGATATGTTACAAGATTTAATTTTGTGTAATAGTTGGCAATTCAGACTTTGAAAAGTACAAAGTGATTAGATGTACGAAGAGAAAAGTTGTATAAAATGTGCACATTTTTTTTTTATTTTGTACGTTTATTTACACTGATTTGAAAAATTTGAGGAAGCTTATTTTATATTCTGAAAAGAAGATATGATTTTTTCAAATTTTAATTTAGCCCATTAAAATAAATTATATTTTCATTAACAAAATTATCTATTTTTAATAAAAATATTACTGTACGAACAAGATTGTTACACACTGTATATAAAAAAGTATGTAGGCCTATTTTAAAAGACTTCGCACAGGTATAAAATGTGTTTATAAAAGTAATATATTAAAAAAGTATCCATAATGAGAATTATTTTGAAATTATAGTGTAAAATTTATCGTGAATTATTTCGAATTCCTAAATATATTCATCACTGGGATCTTCTACTAAAAAAGAAGCTTCACTTTATGCCGAAAAAAACTATCCTTAAACTTAAGAAAGACTGTACAAAATTTCGTAAGCATTTCGGCTAAAATGCGATATCTCGTTGATATTCCTGGAACCATATAGACGCCCGATTGTCTCCTCTTATTCTCGTTTCACATATCGAAATTGAATGAGATCCCTTAAAGCAGATTGTGGTCACGACACGCCGCGTGGAAGTGACAAACGAGCGGGAGATTTAATCCCGTGGGACATCGTGTCGCGAAGGCGAACTTTGAACTGATGTTTGACGTCGAGTGAGATGCAGAACGACGTCGAAGCGACGCCGACGCCTGAGATCCTTCTGAGATACGTTTTCTCACCATATTACTAAAGCGTCTAATATCATTGTTTTGAGATTTCGCTATTAATAATATAATATAAATATAAATGATACTCGGGAATAAATTAAACACAGAATAAATATGGAAAATGCCTCTTATTATTCGGTTGAGAAGCTTTTTTCATCCAGTCCGCTGTCAAAAAATCTGAAAGTTAGAATTTATAAAACAATTATACTTCCGGTTGTTCTTTATGTTGTGAAACTTGGACTCTCACTTTGAGAGAGGAACATAGGTTAAGGGTGTTTGAAAATAAGGTGCTTAGGAAAATATTTGGGGCTAAGAGGAATGAAGTTACAGGAGAATGGAGAAAGTTACACAACACAGAACTGCACGCATTGTATTCTTCATTTTGACGTAATTAGGAACATTAAATCCAGACGTTTGAGATGGGCAGGACATGTAGCAAGTATGGGCGAATCCAGAAACGCATATAGAGTATTAGTTGGGAGGCCGGAGGAAAAAAGACCTTTGGGGACGCCGAGACGTAGATGGGAAGATAATATTAAAATGGATTTGAGGGAGGTGGGATATGATGGTAGAGACTGGATTAATCTTGCTCAGGATAGAGATCAATGACGGGCTTATGTGAGGGCGGCAATGAACCTCCGGGTTCCTTAAAAGCCAGGAAGTAAGTGAGTATAATATAGTTCTAATGTAATATAATATAATATAATATAATATAATATAATATAATATAATATAACGTATTTTTTATTTTGCTAATGGCTTGACTTTAGTCATTAACCCATATGAAGCCAGTTGCGTAGACCTATTTACCGACACAGCAGTTACCCAGGGTGCGCCATAAGGAGCTGGGCTACGTTACACCTGCGATGAGACGAGATGATGATGGAGCAGATGTTAATCTGTGATAGCAGTTCGAATCCTCCCAATTCTCGGATTCTTTCCATCTTTCCGAAATGGCACCGTAGTTAGTGCCGTATCCACGTCAAACGTATTTGCTACTTTTACACCGATAACACTGAACAACAAATTTTCACTTTTTGTCTTTCTCCGAAATAAAAATAGGTGAATATTACTAATATGTGTGCCCTAAATCTGAATTTAAAATCCGAATTGCCACATCACGTACCATTTTCCGTGGAAAATTAATTTAATTTTTTATGACAAAACTTATTTGTTTTTAATTTTTCACTGCTACCGATAAAATTACAACACACTAGGGGTTCAAAATATTTCACAATACTTGAAAAATATGTACTGGATACAAAAATAATGATGTTATATAGTTTAAAACACAACAAGAACAAAAATATTTCATGCGAATAATGAGAAAAATCTCGGAGTTTGAATTAAAATTAAAAGAATTTTCTGGATGACTTCTGTTTATAACTAGATCCGGGACTGTATTTTACAAAGAACCAACAATAGTCTGCAAGCATGCTGGATGATGATCTTTCTTTATATCGCCTTTCCATTTCAGATATTTCTTGAAGAAATCTTTCACCATGCTCGTCGTTTACCGCTCCAAAGTTAGGAGGAAAGAAATCCAAAAGAGAATATAAAAAGTTTATTTTGAGAGACGTATTGTACTCCATTTTGTCATATGCACTTAATATGGTTTTCACAACAAGTTCTAGGTAGTTTTCTGCCCTAAAATTTCCAAGAAAATTTGAGTAAACGTCTTTGAAAGCGCTCCATGGTATTCTTTCTGTAACGGAAAGTTTTTCCTCAAACAAAGAGTCAGCCATACCTTTGTGAATTTGTGGACCGATGAAAATGCCCTGTTTTAATTTCCCTTCACTCAAACTGGTAAACTTTTCCTTTAAATAATGAAAATCACACTCTTGTTTATTCACTGCATAGACCTCACTTTGAACTGTTTTGAAATTTACTTAATAGAAGGAATCAATATCTGTTTATTTATTACTAGTACAAAAGAACTTGCCAACAACCATAAGAAACCGGAAATAATTCATAAACTCATAAAATGCATTAGCTTTTGTTTTGGTTTATACCCCCAATACCGCCAGATGTTTTCTGGGGAAGCGCTTATCGAAAAGTGAAATCATAGTATATCTTAAAACTCTTACGTGATACGAAGAAAAGATATGCATTTTCGGATTCAGCGCACATCAAACCATAAGTGACATATTGTTTTAAGTCGAAGCAAAATTCTTGTTCAGTGTGATGCTTACGATAAAGAAATACAAACTTCCCTCTAATTTTTGTGGACCCTACAGTAACATGAATGCGGTAACTTTTTACACGAAAACGCTGCCACTTGAACCAAAGCAAAAGGGGGTTATGTTTTAGTAGTAGTAGTAGTAGTAGTAGTAGTATTTATTTATTTAACCTGGTAGAGATAAGGCCGTCAGGCCTTCTCTGCCCCTCTACCAGGAGATTCCAACTACAATATCAACAATAAAATTACAATTAGTATTAAATTTACAATTACAATTACAAATAATATTACAGTTAGTATTAAATTTACAATTACAATAAAATCAAAGTACGAAAAGATTACCTGAATAATTAAAGCTAGATAATTTATCATAGAGAAACAAAGAATATTTTATATTTACTGAATTACAAATTAAATCTAGAATAACAAAATTGTATAGTGATGAAATTACTGAATATTGAAATATTTTGTGATAGATTAAAGAAACTATTTACAAGTAATCAATTACTGACCAAGTGCCTAGTAAGTTTTCGTTTGAATTCAATTTTATTTCGACAGTCCCTGATGCTAGCAGGTAGCGAATTCCAGAGTCTTGGCAGGGCTATTGTGAAAGAAGATGAGTATGAGGAGGTGCGATGGGATGGTATTGTTAGTATTGTTTCATGACGAGAGCGTGTGTTCAGATTATGGTGGGAAGAAAGGTAAGTGAAGCGAGACGACAGGTACGAAGGAATAGAAGAGTTCAAGATTTCGAAGAGAAAGAGAAGTGAATGTAAATTTCTTTTCTTATCTAGTTTAAGCCAACCTATTGCTTCCAGGGATGGGGTAATATGATCATATTTACGAACATTGCTTACAAAACGTACACACAAATTATGAGCACGTTGAAGTTTCATTTTGTTGTCGCTGGAGAGGTCAGTCAGTAAAATGTCCGCATAGTCCAAATAGGGAAATGCAAGTGTCTGCACAAGGGACTTTTTTAAGCAAGAGGGGAGATGAACATTTATCCTTTTTAGCACATGGATAATAGAATATACTTTTCTGCAGGTTTCTGTGATTTGCATGTCCCTTAGGTACCTTATATCTATTAACAGACGAATGTCCTACTTTAAGAAGCAGGACTATGAGACATCGTTAACAGGTAAGTGACTTGAAGACGTGATGGATTAGTAGGAAAGTTGGGAGGCTTAATTTTCAGGGGCAGTTTGAATTTTCTTTGTGGAGGCTATGTGAGCTTTCTCGCCCACAGCAACATACAAGTGGCGAGGGGATAAGTTGGCTGGTGTGGGGAGCTGGGTGAGTAATATGCACATCGCTACCGATGAAAGGCTAATAAATGGCGGAGAGTGGGGGAGAGACTACTGCGAGATAGTAATGATCCGGTATTAGAGGGAAAAGCCACGGGAAACCCACAAATCAGGGAGTCGGCAGCGGTCCATGAGTACAGCGAGTGATGGCACTGTAGTGAAATATAATGGGAACTGTTCCCCAGTCCGGCACAGCACATGTTGATGTGTAAGCGACAGGCAACCCACGGACATAATCACTTATTATCCTGCAATTCTTACTAAAAAATAGAGGTAAACAAAAGTAAGAGGTACGAAACTCTCCGATTGGCTACCGCTGATGTAAGCGTAATACAGTGAAACCTCTCCTTACGGACACCCCCAAGATACGGACACTCCTCAAATACGGACAGATTAAAAAATTTAACAAATATAAATGATACTCGGGAGGAAATTAAACATGGAATAAATATGGGAAATGCCTGTTATTATTCGGTTGAGAAGCTTTTATCGTCCAGTCCGCTGTCAAAAAATCTGAAAGTTAGAATATATAAAACAGTTATATTACTGATTGTTCTTTATGGTTGTGAAACTTGGACTCTCACTTTGAGAAAGGAACATAGGTTAAGGGTGTTTGAGAATAAGGTGCTTAGGAAAATATTTGGGAGTAAGAGGGATGAAGTTACAGGATAATGGAGAAAGTTACACAACACAGAACTGCACGCATTGTATTCTTCACCTGACATAATTATTAAATCCAGACGTTTGAGATGGGCAGGGCATGTAGCACGTATGGACGCATCCAGAAACACATATAGAGTGTTAGTTGGGAGGCCGGAGGGAAAACGACCTTTAGGGAGGCCGAGACGTAGATGGGAAGATAATATTAAAATGGATTTGAGGGAGGTGGGATATGATGATATAGAATGGATTAATCTTGCTCAGGATATGGACCAATGGCGGGCTTATGTGAGGGCGGCAATGAACCTCCGGGTTCCTTAAAAGCCAGTAAGTAAGTAAGTAATGTTACGTTTTATTTAACGACGCTTGCAACTGCAGAGGTTATATCAGCGTCGCCGGATGTGCCGGAATTCTGTCCCGCAGGAGTTCTTTTACATGCCAGTAAATCTACTGACATGAGCCTGTTGCAGTTAAGCACACTTAAATGCTATCGACTTGGCTCGGGATCCAACCCGCACCCTTGAGCATAGAAGGCCAGAGCTATACCAACTCGCCATCCAGGTCGACGACAGATTTTGATGTCCCAACTGAAATAATATAGAAATAATGATAAATTTAACTCTCGTTTACGGACACTCTCAGACACGGACACGGAAAGCTGCTTCACAGTCCTGAAGCTGCTTTACCTCCTGACTGCGGACAGAACTTGGATCTCAAGACTTAATGTGTTACAAAAATGTGAAATTTAGTTTTGAGAACTGTACAGAAATTCCTTAACATGAAAGAAGACAATAAGGGTCTCGTAGACTATCACTAGCCCAGCTGGCTATTCCTTGTTAGCTGAAGCGGGTGGATAAGCAAAGTCATAAAATTTAACCTGTCTGATGTGTCCAAGATTTCCGCGATCGTGAAATTGTATTCGACACATATTGGGTTAGTAGGATTATCCTCTTCACTTCAATCAGTTGTTCTGTTTCCAGAGACATGGCACCTGAACGTAAAGGGTAAGTTGAAAACTGTAAATTACAGTACTGCATAACTGTAGACCTAGAATGAAATTGCATGGCACAGTACTGTATTTTCCTTTTTCGGTCTTAACTACTGTAGCTCAAAGTTACAAAGAATTTACTGTAGTATATTTATTTATTTATTTAACCTGGTAGAGATAAGGTCATCAGGCCTTCTCTTCCCCTCTACCAGGGGATTACAACTACAATATTAAGAATACAATTACAATTATAATTACAATTAATATTAAATTTACAGATACAATAAAAATCAAAGTACTAAAAGATTAACTGATTAATAAAAGCTAGACAGTTTATTGTGAAAGTTAAGAAGAAAGAAGCATTTCTCTTATTAAGTAAAAATTAAACCTACTCTACGCAGTAAGAAAATGCTTAATAAGCTTGCTTTTGAACGCTACTAAATTCCGACAGTCTCTGATGGAGAATGAAAATTTCTACGTTCGTTAAGCCGTAGCCAGTTTAGAGTTTGGAAGGATGGGGTATTGTAGTCAGCGCGACGGACATCGCAGACGAAGCGAACACAAGAATTATGAACACGTTGTAATCTTTGCGACTGGTTGACATTGAGGTCAGTCAGTAGAGAATCACAATAATCGAAGTGGGGCATTACTAGTGTTTCCACTAGTATTTTTTTAGTGATAGCGGAAGGAATTTTCGAATGCTATTTAAGGAATGTAGTATGCAAAGCACTTTTTTGGTAATATGGGTTACTTGGTTATTCCAGTTTAAATGCATATCAAAGTAAACTCCAAGATTTTTAACACAAGAAGTATACTGTATTTAGAATTAAACTACAGTAATACATTTCATTTAAAGCGTGAAGGGATACATAATGCATTTTATAAATTTACTGTTAGATTGGAGAGCCACGCTTCCAATGAAGGACACCTCCCAGATGCGGACAGATTGTTACGTCCCTTCAATGTCCCTAAATGAGAGGTTTCACTGTATAGTAATATAGGTCTACTAAAAAGTGACAGGGTGCCATTTAAGAAAAGTCGGTCGATACATTTTCATGCCAGATTTATTTATCGCGCCTGTATTTTCTAAACTACACAATATATTCCAATTAAGTAAACGAAATTCTACAGACGAAGAGTCAACGCATCCAACGTGACCTTGAGTTTGAGCGAGTGACGAAGAAAACTTAGTAAAGACAATTGAAGAGTCCACTGCAAGAATTATGGATGTCATTTGGAATACATTTTGCAAGAGAAGCAATTGAAAGTTTGAAATGCTTAGCGCTCAAAGCTTAACTGTGATTTTCCGATCATTACTGGACAATGACTATCAGTGTTAATGCCATATAACTCTCTATGTACATTCTATATGTCTTAAGCTACGCATTGACAGTCTTGGTTCATTTTCCACAAGAAAGTGACATCCATCATTCTTGCAGTGGAGTCTTCAATTCGTTTCGGTTGTCTATAGCTGAGTTTCTGAGATTTACGAAAAGTCTAACAACCAGTTTAATTAAAAAAAGAAGCGAAAAGGAAAACTCGGGCAACGACAGGTGCTTTCAGCTAGTAGAGCAATAAAAAATAAAATAACAAATGTAATAATGAATGAATTGAAGTGCAAAGCGATGCAATGTAAAAATAACCCATGGCTTGTTAACTCCACTCAGTTCTCCTTCCAGCTGTTTCATTTTCCCCCCGGGGAGACAGTCTGAAATCATTATTACGCAGGTATATGCACAAACATTGGGACATGAATTTACTTTCTAGTATGCTTTCTAATTTTGCAGAGTTCGTTGGTCTAATGGAATTTAAAACAGCAGGTGTATATCTCAGTTCTGACCTGACTAGTACAACATAAAGTATCAAAAGTGAATCAATTGCCAGAGAAGTATAGTTTACAGGCATTAATATCAAACATTTTGTTTACATGCGGCTACGAGTGAAATGAACGTGCTGATTGATTTAATGTACTGCAATATTTCTGACACAATCTGATCTGTTAATTTTTATTGTGACTTATATTATAGTTGGATTTAATAAGACTGGTTTTCCTTGCAAAATATGTGACATACAGGGTGTTTCCGAGGTGGCGTTACAACCTTTCAGGGATGATGGGGAAGGGCGCATGTATCAATTTGAGATAAGGAACTCTGGTCCGGGAATGACTGATTCGAAAGTTATGAACAAAAATAGTTGTGTGGAAATGGAATTGTAATTTGGCACCACGTGCCCTCCTTCCCTAAACCTTTGGAACAGTCGTGGAAAGATGGTATGGGCTGGATGTCTCTTACGTGGGTACTTGGCGAGAAACAATCTGTGAGCTTGTCTACTGCTCCCATTGGCTAATCTGTATTGGAAAATCATGTCTGCATATTCCGCTCTCGTGTACTCCTCCATTTCACTAGGACTGATCGACTGGACACTGCAACTTCTACACATACACTGCTGTCTACAGATGTGCATATCAGGACCGACCATGTCCCTTACACATTACACAATCTGCATTGCTTTAGTGTAGTTTCCTGTCCCCATCCCTCAGACAGCGCACTGAATGGAATACTGTTAAGTAGACAATGTAAACAACGTCAGATGAATACAGTATGTATAAGATGTACAGATAAATACACATAATTAAGGTGTACAGAGGAATAAAATTATTTCATTTCCACACAACTATTTTTGCTTATAACTTTCGACTCAGTCATTTCCGGACCAGGGTTCCTTATCTCAAATTGATACATGTACCCTTCCCCCATCTTCCCTGAAAATTTGTAACACTATCCCGGAAACACCCTGTATAAAACAAATTATTTATACAGTGTGTTCTAAAAAAAAGGTTCCAATAGGCTATTTAGAGAGGAGGATATATGCATCAAAACAAGAAATAAAAGTCCTATAAACATAGGTCCTATAATTAATATCTTCGGAATAATGAGGAAATGTTTACCATCACCGTGAGAGCAGCATATCTACTATACTGTGGGCTGTTTGGCAAGAAACAATTGAAGAAACAGAACGCAGCCGTGTGTCACAGTGTACTACACAGCATGCTTTTGTTTGTGTTTATATCAAGAGGACAGTACGTTAGAGTTCGTAGTCGTACTATTGTAGTAAACTGATTCTACATTTAATAGAGCTGAGACGAGATGTTATGGCACCAACCTGCGCGAAGTTTTAAATTACCGGCCAGCAGGGTAGAGGAGTGGGGGTTGTTTGGGTTACGGTTCTCAAGCTCAGAGCGGCAGGCATATCCGTTTCATCTCTTTCTAAAAACATTCGTCTTGCCTTAGTATCACCACTTTATATTCTTATTCTCCGTCCGAATCAGATGACTGTTCTGTGCTGGAATCAGATGTCTCTAAGCTTATGGAAATGTTCTCCAAAGTACTGTCCATCACGTGCTCACTTTCAATATAATTGTTCTCTACTTTCTTCACATAATCATACACTGATATCCATTCTTGGAAGAAGCGATTGCAGAGTCGACCTCTGCTTATGCGTAGCGTAGAAATTATAAATGAGTCTTCTTAGGACTTCCTCATCAAAACTGTCTGCTGCTGCAACAATCTTCTTCTTCGGCTGTGATTTTTCCGGACTGGAGAAAGAATCTGCTGTTCTTACCTCAATATGTTTCCCTTTCTTTAATCTTGCCAAGGTTGGCTTTGAAATACCAGTGGCAGCCACTACTCTTGCATACACGCTTTTTAATGGAATTGGTATTCCATTTATAACCTCTTCTGACATGAATTTCCATACATTATATGCTATTTCATGTCCTTGACTATGGACTACTCTATGATTTCACACCTTAGACAATGCCGTAATGAGGGCGCTCAGAAGGACAATGTTTTCAGTATTAGCAATAGCGGTAGTAGCAGAACGATCTGAACACTCGGAATGCTAGTAACCAACTAACCCAACACCCCTCCAGTTGAGTGTGAGGGCGAGTCCAAGCAAACGAACTAAAATGCGTCCCTCGCGCTGGTGCCATAACTTCTCGCCGAACACAAGTTAAATTTAACTGTAATTATGTATTACAGTATATTAAAAAATTGTTTCAACTCGATCAAAATAGTTAATCGATTAAATATTTTGATCGATCGACAGCACTAGTTTTTATCATGCCAGCTGTGTCTTAATACAACTTGTTAAGCACAAGCAGCTTTATTTCTTTGTTTTTATTTTTCGAATATTTGTCGAGATTTTGCCCGAACTGTAAAAATAATGTCAGATAAAGATAAAATGCGCACCTCGATGACGATATGCTCATCTAAATGTGCCTGGTTACAATTTCTTGCAATAGCACAGCTTACACATTAGAAATCGCCCAATGTAGCACTCTACATTTAGATTTAGATTTATCGTAGCGCGATTTAGAGCGAAACTTCTGACGTTGTACAATGACAGCAAAATCCGTATCTCTCTTCAAAATTTATTAAAAATATTTTAAAATTCAAACCCTGGAAATCTGTATTTAATTGTTGGCACAATTGTATAACACTATAGCGATGATCTAAAACCAATGAGGCCGACGTTAAATTGTTTGCAAATAAAACAGAAACACATACTCTTAAGATTAATCGTTTATTAATTGTTTCTCATTTGTTCTCTATAGCTATGTTGAAACAGATAAAGTTTTAATATAAAAAGAATAACAGGAAAACATTAAAAACATGGCATAAATATTTTTACATCGTTGTGCTTTTAAATCCGGGCACCCTCGGAAGAGCTACACATTTTCCTAATAGTGCTTCGTGAAACATCCAATTTCGTCGGTGTTTAATGCATCGGGCCTCATGACTTATTTTAGTTTACAGCCGTTGAATAAATAAACCTTCCATAAACTTAATAAACTAATCACGTTTGGTTTAAACTCACGATGTAATAAAGAGTTGAAAATGGTAGGAGCTAGCTTCACGACTAATTTAAGTAAATTGGTTCATATAATTTCTCCAGCGAAAAGTTTGCTGCAAACATCATGTTATTAAACTTCATAATGAGCTGCCGACGAACAGCATTACATATAAATGTTGTAAGAGGACAGAGTTACCTACATATTCTCGTCTTACTTGTGTGTAAGTAGATTTTTCGTTAATTTATGGACAATTATAAAGAATTTTCAATTTTACATTCTCATTACTCGAAGGCGATAGTATTTTGTTGCTGAAAATATCGACTTAGATATAATCACTGATATACACGATTCTAGCGCCCATTCTATCCAGAAAGTCGGTTCCGGCACGCCGTTTGCCTGTTTGTATAGGCCTATAGAAATTTATTCTGAATTACGAAACGGAATTTGTTAATATTGTCTATCAACGAATCACTTTATCCGCGAATGACTCATGTGAAATAATAATACTACTTGTTACGCAAGACATGATTTTTTAAATTATAGGCCTATACACATGATGTAATGAAAAAATGGACAAAACTTCAATCATGGATTCCTCATATGTATATACTAAAAGCCAGGTTATGAATCGACTAAACAGGAAGTAGTTGTCAGGATGAGAGGAAAGTGCGGGTTAGAGGGGTAGCCTGTGCAGCGATGACACGTTGAGTATGGCGGGGTGGAGAGGGGAAGGAGAACGGAGCTTTCATTGGACCTCACGTGAAAATGTCGTCTGCTAACGAAAATCTGGCAACGGAATCACGGAGACAGTGTAGCCAAACTTCCCAGTTCATTTGCAGTACCACGTGCATTACGAGTCGCATTTCGTACCAGCGTCATTAGCTCGTGCTTTCTTAAAAACAGTAATTTTAATTACTAATATTGTGGCTAGTGTTATCGAGAACTATAGACAGTAGTTATTTTAAACATATCGGTGACAAACGCTGAACACGCTTTGAATCTCGCCCCACTATGTGGCAACAGAGCTCAGAAAGAGAGCAACAGAACGTTGCTTCCGGTTTAGTCGGTTCATAACCCGGCTTTTAGATAGAAGAAAAAATGGTTATATCAACATGGGTCCAGAAATGCTTGGTTTTTGAGTAGGACTTGCAAGTACGATCATGGTGCATTCCCATAAGTTTTCTTGCTGAAGTTGAATGGTTCAGAGTCATAGTGAGCCAAGCGCCATTTATTAAAAACTAAGAAAGCAAGGGTTAAAGTTAAGTGAATACCATAGTTTAATGAAAATTGATATATCATTTAGTTTTAATGTGTATATTACTTGCTATATGTTTCCATTGAATTATGGTAATAACTTCATTTTGACCCTTGTTTTCTACGGTTTTAGTAAATGGCGCTTGGCCCACTATAGTTCTGAATCCTTCAATTATTATGATGCATTCTGTTTACTGTATATTTGCTTAGATCAGGCCTGCAGAACTCTCAAGTAGGGGAAATATGACGTCAGCCTCACTCCACTTCTATTGGGGATGATCGACTTCCGCGTAGAGTTCTCTCGCCGTCAAAGGTCCATCAATGGCGGCATGTAATTTTGAAAAAGGATTGTAATAAATTCAGTATTTTTATAATGCGTTAGATCGTTTCAAGGTTTACAATTATGCTAGATTTCTTGTCGGTAGATTCTTTGAGATTTCTTTGCACTTAACCTGCTTTAGATTTTCGAAAACTTTCCTCCTATCATCACCTACGGAAACGTAAATTTGTAGCATATATGTAATGAACCTTGAACGTCACTATTAATTTCAATTCTAAATGAACAGGAGTGACGTTCTTAATTTAACAGTATATAAATAAATAATCAATATACAATTCGTAATAATGAATTTACCCGAAAGTTTGTGCATTCCATAATTCTTAATATGGACTTTGTTGAAATGTGTCTTAATATGGAAATGACGAGTAGAAATAAATTGGATGGGACACAGTAAACAAGCAGTTCTTTCGTCTTCAACAACAAAATAATCATATTCCCATTTCCTTTGGAAGTAGTATTTCTTCACGGGTTTAGATTTTGCCATGTTCCAGTTCCTTTTGAACTGCAGTACGCGTATTGTGTATTTGTTTGTTTGTTTGTTTCTTTATTTCTTTTTCTTTCTTTCTTTACTCGTTTATTCATTTGGCTGGAGTGCGTTACAATGTTGAATGACAGCATTGACATCCGGTCATATAACTATCATTCACTTATCAACGTATAATTTATTTGTCGTGCTATTACTAGTAAAACCAGTTAAGATCAGTAATACAAGTTTTGCAAAAAGAGGAATTAAAACTTTATCAATGCACGAAAAATCGTAATAAATTCTTCAAATAAAGTAATTGGTTTGTTGCCTGCATGTAACATCTTTACTAGTAAGAGGATATATCGGTAGACCTTCTTACATTATATGAACACATACATTTTAAAATTTATTTTGCATGTCTTTTAATTTATTTATTTCCCTCATTCATTTTTCTCTTACTTTCTAAAGTTATGTTCCTAAGGATTTTATTATCTGTTCATTTGCAATTCTTGATAGCGTATTGTATACCTGCCGCCGCGAGAATCAATGTTGATGCAGCCGAGCGTAACTAGAACGTTATGACTGCACTGGTAGAAAAGGTGGGTGGGGTAAGAAAGGGGAGTAAAGCAGTCGCTCTGAGGAGCTACAGTTCTGCAGGTCTGGCTTAAATGAACTGTTCAATATGTCGACCTCTTGCCTGAATACAAGCCGCAACTCGTCCTCTCATCGAGATACGAACATGCTTGGCATCCTTACTTACTTTTTCTTTACGGGCTTTTCGACTTCTTTAGCGGTTGCCCTTTGTTTCCGTCCTCCAAAATTGCCGGCCCTCCCAATCATCTACCTGCAGATGACGATCTCTCATCATCTTTATTATTCCTTTTCTCCAAAGTGTTCTAGGACATCCACGTTTTCTCTTCCCAGTCGGTAGCCATTCCAAAACCTTCCTTGGTCATATTTCTTGAGACACACGCCTCACGTATCCGTACCATTGCAATGCTTTTTCCTGTATCTTCTGAATAACACTTTCTTCTGTAGTCATTTTTTCCTTCCACGATCACCAGATCTCAACCCAGTGATGTCAAAGCAAACGCATTTTTCTGACCTTGACGTCGTGCGCGGGCAGCAAGCGTTAAGTATGGAAAGAGGAAGGGTTGTGTATATGAATAAGCAACCTGTTGGATTAAGAGAACAGTGGTGCACAAACTTCAAACGGAACGTGAAATTTTATGTCGTTATGTTTATATGGCTTCTTTCTGTTTAATATTATCTATATTGTCTGTAAAACAAAAGTACTAACACTGATTCCTTAATATTGCACTTGTGTTTTAAATCTTAATAACATAACAGAGAGTTAAGAAGGAATATTAACTTAAATTCCATAGTAGTATAATATTATACTGTATTAAGTGGATGAAACACATCATTCATAAAGAAAGTAATATTCCAAAGAAAGAGATTATGACATGATAAGTTGGAATTTATATTGATGGTATCTTTAGCCTTACAAAAGTAATCAATAAACTAATCGAAACAATATTACAGTACAAAGCAAAGTTACCTAGGCACTGTATTTGTTCTAAGTGTAACTAATATTACATAACAAAACTCTTATCGCATTATGCTTTTAAGGTGATATTTGTGAGCAACTTCCTATCATCAGAATATTAAATTATTTTCTCGAAATCTGCTGAAGCTATAAAGCTGACGTTTTTACAACACATGGGCACGTATATTTTGCTTATGACGTAACAGTAGTTGCTTTGTTAATTCATTTCCTTGCGAATATTTTCAAAATTTTCAATACACTATCTTCAGTAATACGTATATACGGTATATTAGATTTACGAAAACATTCTGTAAGGCTACTAAATAAATAGGCCTATACCTGAAAATGTCACTTTTCTATACGAAAAGTTGAGAAAATATTTCTTTTGAATAAAAAAATCAAACTTGTGAAAAATGAGCATTAAAATTAAAACATAAATTCATACTTCTCAGGAAAATCTAAAAATTAACATGGATACAGTTTTAATAAGTTCTCTTCCCTTTATCTATTGAATCAGTGCTGGCCATCCCTGAATATAGCTCGACCAAGCGGCATATACCAGCTCTTTCGTCTGTCTCTTTCCTTTCCGCTGTAAAGCGCTCAGGCTTTCCTGGGCTCTGAAGCGCGCGCTTGCTTCTGTGGGCATCAATTGACATGCCTGTCTCAACCCATTGAACTTCTTTCTGTATATATGTGTATTTTTTTCGGAAGAGGGCTTGCAGGCAAACATCACAGCCTTAGGCTTATTGTGGAACTTCCTTATGTTGGAATGAATGTTGAAGTTCATTAGGATCGCTTCTTTCAAGCGCATGATTCACTGCATGGTGTCATTGTATCGATTTAGCCATAGCATTCAGTTCTGACTGGAGACCCGTTCCTCTGCCTGCCAATGATGTTATTCTGCGGCCTCCTCAGATCAATGGCATCTGTTCGCAATTCATGTGCCTGAATCTGATACATCTTCAACCAGAAGAACATTTCGCGATCTATTCCAAGACTCACTAAGGCGCCATCTATCCAAGGGAGCTACACTTCCCCTGTCACGGGCAGTCCGCTTAGTAAAGCCCCTACGGCTTCGCTGGATATGTGCAGCTCCCGCAGACGGATGCCGCCTATAGACAGATCCTGGAACCGCGCCCGCCATGTCCCTCTGGTCGACTAGTAAACTCTTCAGATGATTAATGAAATGATGTTAGTGAAGCGAAATGAGTCCGAGGTCTAACGCCGAAAGTTACCCAGCAATTCTGTTTCGAGTGGTTGAGAAAAAACCTCAAATATCCCCAACTAAGTAATTTGTCCCGATCAGGACATCAAGTTTGTTAAAAATGATTGACGTTTTGAAATAAACACTCTACAATTTACAACTTTAATATATGCAGAAATGTAGATTTGACACCATCCTTCAAGATTTCCTACGAATGAGGTCGCTGGGTTTATACATCAGGAGGTTTATATACGGGCGCTCTCCTTTTAATATCCACAGAGTACATCCAAATGAAGGGTGTAAATGGATCCGCCGTAATAGTTCATCTGTCTGCAGAAATGCACACAGTAGGTGGATTAAATTTCATTAATTCATGGTTAGAAGAGAGACAGCGAGAGGAAGAGACCTTGTACAAATTTACCTTGCTTTTGCCATCTCCCTTATATAGTTCCTTTGTGGAAGCGGCAAATTTGCTCTGTGAATTCGCTGCTCTATCCAATGTAGACTGTGAAGAAAGATATACATTGTGAATACCTCCTAGTAATTTGTTGTAATGATTATAGAAATAGTTTATTCTCATGAATTGGAAGTCACTTCTTCCCATTCTTTGTAATACTTCTATTTGAAATGACATGAAAAATGCATGTCAATATGGAAACAGTCGTTGTGGATTTGAGTCACTCGAGTTTACTTTTAGTTTACTAGCAATGAAAAGATGATCAGATTTTTTGTATTCGACAGATAATGGAGAAAAAATGGGAGTATAAGGGTACAGTACTTCAAAAAGGCATATGACTCGGTTAAGAGGGAAGTATTATATGATATTCTTATTGAATTTGGTATCCCCAAGCAACTAGTTCGATTAATTAAAATGTGTCTCAGTGAAACATACAGCAGAGTCCGTATAGGTCAGTTTCTATCTGATTCTTTTCCAATTCACTGCGGGCTAAAGCAGGGAGATGCACTATCACCTTTACTTTTTAACTTCGCTCTAGAATATGCCATTAGGAAAGTTCAGGATAACACAGAGGGTTTGGAATTGAACGGGTTACATCAGCTTCTTGTCTATGCGGATGACGTGAATATGTTAGGAGAGGATACACAAACGATTAGGGAAAACACGGAAATTTTACTTGAAGCAGGTAAAGCGATCGGTTTGGAAGTAAATCCCGGAAAGACAAAGTATATGATTATGTCTCGTGACCAGAATATTGTACGAAATGGAAATATAAAAATTGGAGATTTATCCTTCGAAGAGGTGGAAAAATTCAAATATCTTGGAGCAACAGTAACAAATATAAATGACACTCGGGAGGAAATTAAACGCAGAATAAATATGGGAAATCCGTGTTATTATTCGGTTGAGAAGCTCTTATCATCCAGTCTGCTGTCCAAAAAAATGAAAGTTAGAATTTATAAAACAGTTATATTACCGGTTGTTCTGTATGGCTGTGAAACTTGGACTCTCACTCTGAGAGAGGAACATAGGTTAAGGGTGTTTGAGAATAAGGTGCTTAGGAAAATATTTGGGGCTAAGCGGGATGAAGTTACAGGAGAATGGAGAAAGTTACACAACGCAAAACTGCACGCATTGTATTCTTCACCTGACATAATTAGGGACATTAAATCCAGACGTTTGAGATGGGCAGGGCATGTAGCACGTATGGGCGAATCCAGAAATGCATATAGAGTGTTAGTTGGGAGACCGGAGGGAAAAAGACCTTTAGGGAGGCCCAGACGTAGATGGGAGGATAATATTAAAATGGATTTTAGGGAGGTGGGATATGATGATAGAGACTGGATTAATCATGCACAGGATAGGGACCGATGGCGGGCTTATGTGAGGGCGGCAATGAACCTTCGGGTTCCTTAAAAGCCATTTGTAAGTAAGTAATTAAGTAAGCAATGAAAAGATGTCGATTACGGTATAAATGAGGGAATAAATGTGTGTTGTCGATTACTACGTCATGAATTTTAATAATTATAAAAATGAAGGAAAACAGCTAAGTAAGGGAAAGTTACAGACGTCGTACGAAAATATAAAATCAATTTATTCCTATCATTTATTAAATTTAAACTGTGGACTGATATATAAAATGAAATAAATAATAAAAGCAGTACCTAAAAAGCTATACATAGTACCCAAACAATAAATGGAAATGATACTGCATATTGAATCAGAAATTTGAAAAGAGTGCCAACTCGATTGGGCTTTTTTTTTTTCAGATAATCGTAAAAAAAACAATTTGTACTGGCACTTATTGTATATGCCTAGGTACGGTAATTATATATGAAATGCTATTCATTGGTTATTGGTGTGTTAGAATGACTGTCCAAAAATTAACCAAAATAAAATGATTCTTCATGCAAACAATATTATTTTCTTTGTGATTAGTTTTGCGGACTTAGAATTTTAATTATTACATTTATCACATTAATTACTTTTTAGTTTATAACTACTGAAACATTTTTATTATATTCAACGTCGTTTATGTTTATGCTTCAAAATACAAAACAAATGTATATTAATAAAAGGTTTTTGTATTTTGTAAATCATCTTATGACCCTCCTCAGTTACTTACACGACACCTCTTAGGGGTCGCGACCCCTACTTTGGGAATCACTGTTGTAGTATGTTTAATTACTGGCTCTTCAGTACAATGTGTAGAATTTCCATATCTGTTTCTATATTGCTGTAGTTGTGGTTGGTGTTGGTGATGACTTCTGCGTAGGCGGAAGCATTGTGTGATTTCATTGAAAATTTAGTGAAGGTCGCTCGTAACTCGGGTAACACAGCAAGATAATAGTACATTATGCAACGAGCCTATAATGATAGTAATTAAGACGCAAGTATGTTTGTTTATGAAACGAGCGCAAGCGAGTTTCATAATTTTCATACGAGAATCTTAATTACCATTATAGGCAAGTTTCATACGACTTTTTATGCTCGACCATATTTCTAACTTGAAATTATTCAGATGTATACATTTTATTTGTATCTGACAAGATCGGAAGTGACCTTGTTCTAGGTCGTGAATTGTGAGTTTTGCGCAGACGCGAAAGTATTGATTTTTTCCGAGGAACAATAATGTCATTGACCTTGATGTAATCCCGTTAAACTTGATATAACCTAGGTTATTGAATTCGACATTGAAAAACGAAATGACAAATTGAATTTATTTGAATATTATTTACAATTAACGCTAATTATTATAGTAACAGAACATAACCTTCTGCGACAGTATTGGATTTCCAGCCTCCGTGACGTTTCCCTCGTTATCTTTCGATTGTATATCCGAGAATAATCGAAAACCTGAACTTTAATGAATAGGTGTACTTTAATGACATGCATTAAAGGACTGCTACCAGGTGTATAATTACTACATTTCGGCATGGTCGAGCATAAAGTATATATACTTACCTTCCTTTTGTCAGGAAGCGTATCGGAGTTGCTCTATAGAAAAATATTTGAACAGAATAAAAGTGACCATCTTCGAGGGTATAGTGGTTGTCTGTATTTTATTAAAAATGAGTTGACGAAACAAAGACAATATTACATTGACATAAGTACTTTTATAATGAATGGATGTTGATGATAACATTTATGCATTCCTTGTCATACCTGTTTTGTAAGTCATTGTTGATTGTTTTAGCAAGAATTTATCCTCAGAGCGCAAACAAAAACAGAGATATTTGAGTCAGTTATCCAGTAATCAATGGTGTTTCCTGGAACCGGTGTAAGAGCTTAAGAAGAAGCTTCAGCCATGCTTCAAATAGCATAATGGCCACGTTTACATGCAGATATAAAAGTAGGTCATTAGAATTTGAACAGAATACCACAGAAAATCGTTGTCCAAATTCCTTGCAGATTGCGACTCATGCTAATCAGACGATTACGGTAATAATAATATTTACACAGATTTATTTATTTAATGACAAATTTAGTCACACTGAATTGTAATTTCGTAATTTGGTGATAGTTCTGCTTTCACAAATGGTGACAGTATTTTATTCCCTGAGCCTCGGACGTAGAATCCAAATTACCTGGGCTGAATAACATCTCTTATCTAGAGTTCTCTCGACCATTCCGCGGCAGTGCATATGAAAGCAGTCTACACTCATGTCATCAGCCTAATGATCACCTCTTTCAGGCTTCTTGTCGCGCCTTGAAACACTGCATTAAAAGTTGCTAATCAACGTTAAGGAATCCCTTTAATGTAAAAGTTAGACTCGCTTAACGTTATCTCAAGTTTTACGTCTCCAACCTCTGCGATCGTTTTTGAAGCTGTTTTACCGGTTACATCCTCGTTATGTGATAGAATTGTATGAAGTAAAATTGTGATATTGAGTTCACATTAGCAGGGTTCATGCAAATGGGAATGTTTACTCTCCTGGTTTTCTTGTAACCAAATTAGTAACTTTAGAAAGACCAGCTTATCTATGGCGCAGATAGAGTAAAGTTTTCATTTCGGAAATTCGGATTCAAGACGATGTTGTACCAGATTCGAACGAGGTCTTTCCATGAGAAATACAACGATAGAAATCCTTGGCTCTGATGCTGATTTCTGATAATTCAAATATGATAACGGATTTCAATGAAATTAAAGAATAAACCGTAATGAAGATTTGTCGAAGAAATTATGTGCTGTTTGAACGTAGCTGCATTTTTTTAAACATTGTAACTAGGTATACTTTCTATACTTCATTATTGCTATTTAAACATAGCCACATTGTTAAACATGTTAATTACGTATACTTTCTACACTTAATTATTTAAACATAGCCACATTTTTTTTCAAATTTGAACTGGCTATGCATTCTATACTAAATTGTTGCTATTTAAACATAGTCACATGTTTTAACATTTTAACTAACTTAGGTATCGTTTCTATACTGCATTATTGCTATTTAAACATAGCCACTTTTTAACATTTTAACTGGGTATATTTTCTATACTGTTCATTCATTCATTCATTCATTCATTCATTCATTCATTCATTCATTCATTTATTTTATTCCATAGATCTTACATGAGCAATGAAGCTTTAAGATGTGGAACAAGTCAAAATTTTGCAATATTACAATTACAATTTTTACAAATTTTTACATTTTTACAATTTAATAATTTTCTACAATTTTAACAATTTTGTGCAATTTTTTACAATATTTTGGCGAGATGTAGTGAGATGAGGTGAGGTCCGAGGATTCGCCAAAATATTACCCGGCATTTGCCTTTTGGTTGGGGAAAAGCTCGGAAAAACCCAACCAGGTAGTCCAGACGTCTCCAAAAGCGTACTCGCGAGTAAGCCCCTGAACGGAACCGAAGCCAGTACGTAGTAAGCGCGCTCCGTCTCACCTATGTGCACCTGTAATGTACTCAATGTTTATGAGCAAACGAAGAGCAGTGGCGGACTGCCATTATCATTGTGTTGGTCGGAGTGTTCCACCTTTTCACAATGCCTTCTAATCATGGACGTAGTACATTCAAGGATGAATAGGAAGAGACATGTTTTTGAGTTAGTGGGGAGAATATGAAATGTTTAATTTGTTCGAAAATTCTTAAGGGTGTGTTAAAATTCAACATGCGACGACAATACTCGACTCTTCACAAAGAATATCATAATACAATTACAGGCATGTTGGACATGTGAAGAGAATTTATTTTGGGGCTATCTATATAAATGTTGGTTATACATAATAATCAGTATATTACAATACGTTTACACTCAGTTCCGCATGACAAACATATAGTCTTTCGTTTAATTTTAGATGAAACGCGTAGGCCTACAAATATTTTGATAAATATAAAACAAGAAAATACAGACACAAATCACACACGTGTCCTCAGTCTTGAACAAAAAAAGCTTTCTGCTAGCTATGTTTTAGCTTGGAATGTTGGAAAATCAATGAAGCCCTTTACAGAAGCATCATTAGTAAAATCGTGCATACAGAACGTTACACAAATACTGTGTCCAGAACAAAGTCAAAGTTTAAGAAAATTAAGATGTTTCCAATTACAGTTCAGAGAAGGAATTTCAAGATTGTAAATGTAATTAAATCTGAAGTCGAAACCACAATTAACCAGTTCGTAGCTTACTCGCATTGGACGAAAGCACAGATAGAAATGATAGAGCTCACCTAGTCAGTTTCATCCGAGGAGTTAATGAACATTTTACTGTGTCTGAATGTCTTCTAGATGTAATTACAAAATACAACTGGAGAAGATCTTTTCCAGGCACTGAAAGGCACCATAGATCAGAAGAGGTTGAATTTGCAATGGCTTTGCGATCCCTCACTGATCGCTCCCATCTGTTGAGGTACGGGTCTCTCCCCCTTCTCTAGTCTTACAGTACACTATGTTCGGCGGGCAGCATCGAGAGCACGAATGACGATACGCTTTTTGGAGATCTCTGAGGTAGTCAAATCAAAGTGTAGTAACCAATCAAAGGGGTTGATGCCGGGGACTCGCTATAGACCATCCGGCTTCAGTCCCACGGCTGTGGAAAACCTCGGATCCAACACAAACCCGAACACAGCTCCGGATCAGCAGCCCAGCGAGTCTGCCGACTGAGCTACATCGATGGCTCTACTGAAAGTATACAATACATAGCCAATCAGATTATTAAATTTACAAACGCAAACGATCATTCATAAGTTGAGCTATATGTATAATACAAAACAAGTTAATTAAATTTAAGGCATAAACAATTCAACCAGTTGTGATACACAGGAATTGATAATACATATCATGAAAACTACTTCAAATTACAAACACAAACAATTTATCAACAGAGCTATACAGATTACTATTCAATTTAAAGCATATACAATTTCTCGGCCAAAACTATACAAATATATGCAATACAAAGTAAGCAGAATAATTTAATTTACAAGCATACTTTCATTAAGCTATACAGATTTGTGCAATTAATATCAAGTAGATTAATTAAATTTATAATCATAAACAATTCATCAATTGAGCTATACAGACTACCATTCAATTTACAGTAGGCCTATATACAATTCATCAGTAGAGCTACACAGACTAGTAATCATTTTAAAAGCATATACAATTCATCAGCCAAACTATACAAACATATACAATCAAATTAGTTCAATTTACAAACTTATTTTCGTTAAGGTATACAAAATTGTACAATTCTTATGAAGTAGTAGATTAATTCAATTTATAATCTTAAACAATTCATCAGTTGACCTATACACTATACTATTCAATTTACAGCACACACAATTCATCAGTTATGATAAACAAAAATATACAATGCATAGTAAACAGATTAAGTCAATGTATTATTGCTATTTAAACATAGCCACATTTTTTTTAACATTTTAACTGGTATACTTTCTATACTGAATTATTCATGCATTTGATATAAATGATACACTACAGAACAAGAAATCTTCTGACATGACCATCTACAAATTAGGAGCATCATTTCAAATCGTGTTATGTCCAAAGAAACAATGTTTTACAAGAATGACGAAAAACTGAATTGAAGTTGGTAAGCATTAGACACACACAGTTTCTTATTTGATGGACTTTTTTTACATACGGACGTACGACGGATATGATAGTGAAGGAGGTTGTGGAGAGTGTTGGTGGAATGGTGAGGGAAAACGGAAGAATCCATAGAAAAACAGTTACGAATATGATTTAGATCACCACTGTTACTATGTTCGACAGAGTCACAATTGAAATAATGCTCGCTTACATGTAAATTTGATGCGTTAGTTTTGAAACATCAAGGCAACTATTCACTCTATAAAATTGTCTTCTTCAAAATGTAAGCCTCACATAAGATTTCTTTGCCCTTATGTTTCTTCTTTAGAGCTTCTTGTCTGGATAGGAAATGATGATATTAAAATGGTACTTATTTTCAGACTGTACGTTCACGAAACAATTCAAACACTATAAACGTACAAAACACAAATCTTCCTCCTTCCTCGAGGATTAACAGTTTCGACTCACGATAGAGAGTCATTACACGCCCTACGAACCGAGTAAGACGTACTAAAGCAGAAAGAATCTCTAACTCTGCGTTTCCAACAAATTTGATGTACTATTGTTATGAGAGCTGGAATCCTTTTCGTGTACGGAATGGATAGTTGCTCGAAATAGCTGTATATCTGTTCGAATTGTGTCTACATCACAGCACAGCATGTTCCATGATTTGACAACGACTGAAGGAAACAGAAATTATTCTTAAGGGGAAAAATCTGAATGTTAGCCAAAGTCACCTTAGTAGCTCAGACAACAAAGCATTGTCTTAGGGTGACTGCTGAACTTAGTTCAAATCCCGGTGATGACGGGATCGTATTTTTGCTGGACAAAGCCACGGTTCCTGAGATTTCTCTCGGGGTTCTTTCGTTTCCCTCTATCAGCAGAGGAATGTTATACTGTATCAGAAAATATTGCTAACAAGATAAAATTATAATTAATTAATTATTAACCAACAAATATAATCCGCTGTACAACATCGTGTAACACCGCACAAAAAATAGTCCCACACACAACACCAACCCATAGTATAACGCCGCAGAATACGTAGTTCCACACACGACCACGCTGTTACTACGTGTAAAGTTGTTGACAGAGGAAGTGGAACGGAGAACGGGAGCATACGTGGATCCCCACGAAGTAAGTATAAACTATTTCATATTACAACAAAATTATTAAAAGCAAACTAAGATAATTTCATATAAACTGTGTACTGGGTACAAAGGCAAACTACATCTTAATGACGCGGTGCTTAAGATGCTATGATCTATGCTGAAAAAAAAAGCGACTTTAATAGTACATTATGCAACGAGCCTATAATGAAGGTAATTAAGAAGCGAGTATGGATATTTATGAAAGGAGCGCAAGCGTGTTTCATAATTTTCATACGAGCTTCTTAATTACCTTTATAGGTGAGTTTCATACGACTTTTTATGCTCGACCATATTTCTAACTTGATATTATTAATTTTCTTTGTATCTGACCTTGACCAATGTCCCGTATGTTGTGAGATGTTGGCAGACGCGAAAGTATTGATTTTTTCCGAGGAACAGATGTCCACATTGACCTTGCTAGGCCATAAGAACCTACAGAGATAACATTGAAATTAAATTAGACATTGAAAAACGAGATGACAAATTGAATTTATTTGAATATTATTTACAATTAACGCTAATTATTATAGTAACAGAACATAACCTTCTGCGACAGTATTGGATTTCCAGCCTCCGTGACTTTTCGCTAATTCTCTTTCGATTGCATATCCGAGAATAATCGATACTTGCGGTTTTATAACGGTAGAAAGCTGACCTGTCATTGGCTGAACAGTTGTAACCTGAGTCGTCATTGGCTGAAAGACCTGACCTTTAATGAGTAGATGTACTTTAATTTCATGCATTAAAGGTCTGCTACCAGGTGTATAATTACTACGTTTCGGCATGGTCGAGCATAAAGTATTTTTCAAAATATATATTAGCAGTAATTAAGATATATATGGAAATCTGTAAAGTATTCCAATTTCGGTAATTGGATAGGAGAGATCTACCTTTTGCATAATATGTCGCTTTTCTGCTAACTTAACCTCCCTAGAAATACTACGTCTTTTTTCTCATTTCATTTATTATATTCCATAGATTTTACATTAGCAATGAAGTTTTAAGATGTGGAAAAAGTCAAAATTTTACAAGATTACAATTGCAATTTTTACAATTTAATTTTTTTACAATTTTTTGGTGAGATGTAGTGATAAGACGTGAGGCTGAGGATTCGCCAACAGATTACCTGGCATTTTCCTTATGATTGGGGAAAACCTCGAAAAAAATCCAATCAGGTATTTAGACCAAACGGAGATGAAGTGAAGTGAGGCCGAGGATCGCCATAGACTACCCGGCATCAGTCGCACGGCTGAAATTTCGTGTATTAATTTTAATGTATTTTTCTTGTTATTTTTATTAACCGCCAGTGAGGGTTTGCTACTGACAGCGTATACGAGTAAGTATAGATGGAATGTATCTAATACATTACTTTATTAAATAGAATATAGAATTAAAGCGAGATCATTTCTCGGCTAAAAGGGCTCACAGACGGAAAGACATGTTGTAGGATACGTCGTATTAGAAGTTGGAAATACATTCGTTTAGAAATGTCTTTCGCTGTTTTTGTCACAATGTAGTTTGAATTTACTGATGGTCAAACTATTTGACAAAAATTTAAGAACCTATATAGCGTATGACAGAGGCCTTTAGATAAATTCTATCTTACTTTTTTTTTTTTACAAAAAACACGAACATATTTCATAAAATGCAATTTCGCTCTTATTTTACAGAACCACATACATTTTGTATTTAAATTCACATTTTATGGCGGATTAGAAAACCGTTACTAATAACTTAACATGCTTTTAAACATAAAGTTATTTATTTTGACAGCATTTGGGCATATTTCCCATTTATTGTTATTGCAAGAATCTACCATCTTTACTGATAGCTAAAACGTGAATGTTTGCATGTCGGACGGGACGGAAAAAGTAGTATCGGTGTACAACTATAACATCAAAGAAGAAGAAAGCTAAGATTCTTGCGGTGGTGCTTTATTATATATTGACGAGAAGAGAAAGAAAAGAACGAAGCGTTGTAGCGACAGGTTGTTAAAAAGAAATATCCATTTTTGCATGAGAAAATGAACGTCTTGATTAGGAATATTATTGAAGAATGGACAGTGAAACATTCAACGCTTTATTGATCTTAGTAAGACAAAATTACGAAACAAAATGTGATGAGGGACTTGAGTGAAGAGGGAAGGTTTTCTGCCATTCAAAGATATTTGGTAACGGAGAACTCGTAGGCTTATGGAGATAATCTGACTTCACATGCTACTAGCAACTGTTTTATCTGTACAATTGTATAAATTCTTCCAAAAATGTTACTTTAGAGTCCATGACGAATATATTAATTATACAAAAACCAATCACAG
Source organism: Periplaneta americana (assembly GCF_040183065.1). NCBI lineage: Eukaryota > Metazoa > Arthropoda > Insecta > Blattodea > Blattidae > Periplaneta > Periplaneta americana. The sequence continues at coordinate 38,957,591 of NC_091132.1, read as the reverse complement.
CTCCTGGCATAAGAGATGTGCAATTCCACTACAAGTACAGGGACATCATTTTATTTTTACTTCAATTTTTATTGTACCTGAGTTTTTTAATGTACTTCACTCCTACCCCCTCTACTAGTAAACATCCAACCGTTCTCCACACAGAAGCAAGCGTATACAGTCAAAGTCGCCTTACGGTCATAGTAAACACAAACAGTACTGAGTTAGTGAGTATAGTACGTTTCAGAAATATGTTCACGTTTTCTAGTGACGAAAGAGCTTTCAATATTGAATCATATTTTCGCACAGGTACTGTTTCCGTTTGCCTACGTCGCATCCCTTCCTCCCCCCCACACTCTTCTGCTCGCCCGTTTGTAAATATAGTGGCTGGGCTGTCTTAGCTCTTTTCTGAAAACATTAATTTCTGTTAGGAATTGGACGTCTACATAATAATATACAACTGTTTAAAATAACTTAAATAAAAGGGCCTCGTAAAGTAATTAACTGTCACGTGATTTTCCCTCTTTCTACGACCCTGCGTCAAAACCATTTGGACGGACAGTAGATAGCATGTTTGAGTAATTTTATCTTTTCGGATCGGGCAGTAGAGAAGATTGAATCTACAGTACGTAAGGTACTCTCTTACAGATTAGGTACAGAATTCTTTCAACATGAGTTACTCGTACGAAGGACGAAACTGGCAATTGGAATTAGCTACAGTAGTCTATAGTGCGATAATAATATGAAAAAAAGAACTGAAGCATGTATCGAAATGAACGGCCACCATTTTCAAAATTGTGTTTAAATATCCATATTAACCTTCCGTCTCGTTTCTCTTATCTATACTCTAACCACGACGTAAATACCAGATCACTTATCTGTGGCACGCTAAGTATACCTCTTTATAGAACATCTTGTTATTCATCATCTTTTACAATATCCATCTCGCGTCAATGGAATTCCTTGTCACAAAGTATTAGGGGCTGCAAGACAACAAACACCTGTAAGAACAGCTTAAAAGATAACCCTATTAGCATTTCACTCCAATCATACTGATTTAAAATGTCACTGACTACATTGTTACTTTTTTCTTTAGACATCATCCTGATTGTGCTGTATTTTAATTGTCTCATAATAATCTCTGTCTATTATCTAATATTATTTGAAATATATTAACATTCTATGTATTTTAGTTTAATTCTGCTACACAGTTTATTTCAGTGTTTAATTAATAGTTCATAGTATTTTGTTGTTTAATTCGTAAATAACTCTTGTATACATGTAACTCTAATCTAAATCAAATTGTTAAATTCTTTGTAAGTTCATGCATATGTATATACACTTAAGTGCTGGTTGAGTGGAAGAGAAGGCCTTACGGCCTTAACTCTGCCAGCTAAAATAAATTATTATTATTATTATTATTATTATTATTATTATTATTAAGATTATTTTTCAATTTAACTTCATTTTCTATATTGTACGATATGTGCTGTAGACAGAATAATATACGCTGCATAATGAATACGTCAGTTCGTGAATGAATACTCAGTTCGTGAGTAAAAAACATTTATTGTTAATACTGTACTGTATTTTGATTAGGGAAAAGCCTAAAGAAAATTATCAAACTCGAAATCGCGATATTTACTGAGTAAAAACACTTATTGTTAATACTGTACTGTATTTTGATTAAGGAAAAGCCTAAAGAAAATTATCAAACTCGAAATCGCGATATTTCCTATTTTATGTAAATGGATGAACTACTTTTTTTCCCTCCTATAGGCCTACTTAGTAAAGTGATTTGTTTGTATTTTACTCCAGTAGTCTGTCATCGAACTTTACTCGTGGAAGGGGGTACCAAGCTGTGTTTCCGATTATCAACCGTTAATCTAAAGGTATAGTCAGGTTAATATTAGAAATGTTAGTAAAATAAAGTGATGTCCCTGTATTATCGTTCACAGCAACCTCTATACGTTGAAACCTGTAGTTAGATATGCCGGCAGTACGACAGATTTTGTGGGAACTCCGTATACTACCACCCAATTCGACCGCGACGTACAGCAGGTTGTACACTGGCTCGCAAAACTTTTGTCCTATGAAATAACGTGGAAGTGAACTCTGGGAGACGTTATGTTGGCAATATACCTACATACCCCACTCCATATGTTCCGGGGAGTGAGGTATTCGAATTCTGAGTCCCAGGCATACCGAGGTAATCGAACCCAAAACATTTTAGAGCAATAACGGTATATGTAACCAAACATAAATGAAAACATTAAGTCAATTTTGCAGCGAAATGTTTAAAACATGTTGTTTATATATCTTGAGTATTATAGAACATTCCAGGATAATTTTTCATCTTTCCTGCACGTATAAATACAATATAACATCAGTTTGTAATAATGGATCTTTCACTCGTCCCTTGGGTTCCAAAAAGTCGTGATCTCAATCCGTTGGAAAATGCTTGGGCCTAAGTTCAGCGCACGGTGAATGATACCCTGGATAACACAGGATCCCAAACGTCACAACAGTTATGGGAAATACTACAGGATGCTCGGGATGATGTATTTACGTCTGAATGCTATATAAATGGGTTGGTAACTTCCATGAGAAGAATAGACAACATTATATGATATGATGGTAACTGGAGTGGCTATTGATTATATTAATCATAACAAATTAAAAAGGAAAGCTGTATTTCATTTATTGTATTAGCTACCATTCTTCATTACAAAAATGTTTCTTCATTAACACTTAAATTGATGAAAATTCAGTTTTCAAATAAATGTCATAAACCCAGCTGGAGTGCGAAGAAACGAAATAATGAAGTTTATCTCTGGCATACTGTAATTTGATTTTACTTGAAATTAAAAATTTTCACTAATTTCCTCTCCGTTCTATTATTTATAAAAATATACAGATGGAGAAATGTTTTGCATGTTCTAAATCAGCAGTCAGCTAATATCATGTTTGGTGTTGAAAGCACAGACATTTGCTATTTTCTATATGATTTGTTTATTTTTTTTTCGTTACATCCACATTTTCGTTCCGTTACTATATGAGAGTTAATCTGCATACCTATTTTTTGTGTGAAAAATGTAAATTAAACTGCATATCCCACGGGATACAATTGACAATTAAGGTTTAAATTATAGACAGTCCCAAAAAAATTTGTCTTAATATAATTATTTATACGATTTTTTTTAGGATATTAATCTGTCGATTGTTAGTGCCAGCTTTAATTAATGTAATTAACGTAGTGTTATTTCTATGACAACAGTCAAAGAAAATAAACTACACGCGCATCATAACGCAAAGAACTGTGGCTAGAGGAGGATCTACAATATGTCATGTTTATTCAAATATGACACTAGGATTCTCTTTCAGTTTAGAATCAACTAGCTTACGTGTCGTCAACCTTCTTGTTGTGAGGAGGGGTGGGTCATGGTTGGTTACCTGCAAGGAGACTACCTGCCGACTGGGGTGAGTACGAATACCAACTTAAGAACGAGGAAAACTCTACAGTATATCGGACAAAAGTTTTGCGAGCCAGTGTACTACAACGCCACATAAGTTGCATTTATCGTTCAAACCATGTAAGTACAATTGTACGACGGATTCTAGAACCGATCGTTGCGTCTGCCAACCGTTTAAGAAAAAGGTATCACCTGAATTTTCCGTGCGCTGGTTTCGTCTACCCTTATCCTATGAAAAAGAAAGTATATTTCTATTTCTACTGCATATTATGACATAAGTTACGACGTATCATGTCACAAAACCACCCTTTTATTCACTTATCCACAACAGTTGGAACTCAGTATACTTTTTCTATTAAATTATCGAAACGAATACATTGTTATACATAATTTAACCCTCAAATTGGCAAAGCTTCATTTCTCACACTAGTTTATTAAACCTTGTCGGACCGTAAAGAAAACAACTGTCGCAATGTCCATATTTTATATGTTGTACAGTATTGGTCTCGTCATCCACAGAAAGGGAAAGGCGTAGTTTTATTTAAACAATATCCTGGTGCCAACAAATGGATTTGTAAACACGAAGGACTCTCCAACAGCGAATGGCGCGATGGCATTAAAATGGTTGGAAATGTTGCTGCAGTACGTGCTCTGCCGGGAAGATCTCAGGACATTGTAGGCATTGCCACAACGAGGTTGAAACTCTTGCACACGTCCTGGGATCCTGTCCGCACGGCGAAGCCCTGCGAAACGCTAGACAGCACCAAGTACGATCAATTATAGCCACTGTCCTTAAATATGCCGATTACAACACCTTTGAAGAAGTGCATGGTCTCTCCGTCACTGGCAGTACACGGCGCATAGATATAATAGCTTTCAAGGAATCTACAAGATCTGGATACATAATTGATCCCACTGTGCGTTTCGAAACGGATGAGGAACAGCCAGCAGAAGTGGATAATGAAAAAAAGAATATCTACAATCCTACCATTCCCTATTACCTCAAAAAATACCAGCTAAAAGAGCCTGAAGTAATGGGACTTCTTTGGAACAAGAGGTACCGCTACTCTCTTCATGGAAGATGTGTTTAAGAGGCTTGGAATACCTACATCTATTATTCCGATTGTAACCTTAGCTGCATTGAAAGAATCAATTGCTCTCCTGAAGAATCACCTATATTCGAAATCAAACTAAGTTCAGTAGCATTCTTTACTTTTTTGTAACACTTACCTTTCCAAAAATAGGTATATTTTCACTAATCTAAAAAAAAATGATTTGCAGTTATGTACTTGTAGGAATTTCATTGTTTAAACAAAATCAATGGTTTTTCATGAACTTGTAAAAATTTATATGGTTAAGTACTCTTTGTCCCTCGTGGCAGCTCACGAATGGTGAGAAGATATATATAAATTTACAATTTAGTACTGTGAAATTTTAATTTTCCTACCATTTTTTTTCTATTCTATTAAAATTGTAGCATATAGCTTATTAACCTGTTGTTCCTATAGGATACTTTGTCAATTTAAGGGTTAAATTATAGAGTACAATGATATCCCACATAACTCGAATATTTGAAGAATATAATAATTACGTAATAGTAGAGTACGATACATCGCAACACACCCTAAATTTCATCCGGCTACATACCGGACATCGAGTATACAACAGTTTATGGAATCACATGACTAAATCCAGCCACCATACTGTTTGTAACAACGTGTTCTTAATTTAATTGTTAATCATATGCATTTAATTAATTAGTACAAAACTTAAAAATCTGAAACCAGAACTATTGGTGATCGTAAATTTTACATTCTTTAACACGGAAAATGGTAACTCTCCTAAGGCGTGAGTTTCACACGGGGAAATATTGTGTATCGATGTCCTGTATATATATATATATATATATATATATATATAACCTTCTAAAATGCGCTGTTCGTATCTGATGTGTTTGAAAGTTTTCGCAGGTTCATTTTTTATGAAGTAGAAGAACTTTAGCGGGAGAGACCTAGAATAATATACAAGAGAAATGCCACAAGTATAGCTCAGGACCAGCCTATTGTAGTCCTACTTGAAGTTTCGCTTCTCGGAATGGCATACCAGTAACCTGCTTTGGGAGCTGCACGAACATTTATTTAGTAATTTCTTATTATATGATTAATTACTTCCCACTCTGAAAATTTGCGTAATTTAAAGAGAGTTCTATTGAGAATATGCAGATATTTTGAAACTGGTGTTCTATTTGTACAGGGACATCACTTTATTTTTACCAACATTTTTAACATTAACCTGGCTATACTCGGAAACACTGTTGCCTCCTTCCATTACAGGAGTTTGATGTTACTAGTGGAATATGTAAACAAATCATTTTACTAGGTATAGGAGGAGAGAAAAGTAGTGTATCCATTTATTTTTTTTATTTTATTGGGTTACTTTACGACGATGTATCAACATCTAGGTTATTTAGCATCTGAATGATATGAAGGTGATAATGCCGGTGAAATGAGTCCGGGGTCCAGCACCGAAAGTTACCCAGCATTTGCTCGTATTGGGTTGAGGGAAAACCCCCGGAAAAAACCTCAACCAGGTAACTTGTCCCGACCGGGATTCGAACCCGGGCCACCTGGTTTCGCAGCCAGACGCGCTGACCATTACTCCACAGGTGTGGGCGTATCCATTTATGTTGTAGGGAAATACGATATTGCGATTTTCAGTTCGATCATCACTTTTACGGAATTTATCAAAATACAGTAGAGTAGTAACATTTTTTTTTTCAAAAACTCAACTTTTCAGGCGGCTATGTTCGTTATGTAATGTCTACTTTATTTAGCATATTAATTATTGATGTTAACATACAATATAGAGATGCATTTAAATTGAGGGGGTCATAAGTAAAGGGCTGTAAGCGTACTTAAGTTACTTTTGAGAAAATGGGGTTTAAATATTTAAGCTTTCGTAAAATCGGTGAAATTTTTATTTAAATTTTAATGTGTGATGCGATTAAAATATCCCTTTGCCACTAAAATTTTAGATACTTTAGCTTACACTGGATGCACTGAACTCATGTTATTACAAATGTCACTAGCATTCCTTTGCTTCTAGCCACCTCAATTCAAAATAAGGTAATCTGAATTTTTAAACAAGTTGCTGAAAATGGTTGCCGTTCATTACAATGCAGGCTTCAATTCAGTACGCATATTATTAAAAACATTTTGAAGCATATTCTCTGAAATTAAATTTATCGTTTCTTGAATATAATTTTTTGATACGATATTATTAATATAGGTTCTTTCTTCTATAGAAAACGCAATCATATTTATGAAACACACTATACACTGCAGTGTTTACTTCAGTGCTTGAAGACTTCGAATGCAACAGCGGCCGTAAGTTTGTGTGTCTGACGGGAGCAAGGACATTCGTGAAGGAGTGAGAGTGAAGTACATTCAGAAATGCAGGTACAATAAAAATGCAAGTAAAAATAAAATGATGTCCCTGTACTGACATTATTAAAATTATAATAATACAGGGTGTATGTGGTATAAGTGCCATTATTTTAACTGATTGTTCATGTCATAAGGAAGAAAAAATGTCTTTAAGATTTGTTTCTAATTGCAATATTTAACTAATTATTAAAGACGTTTTGCAACTTTGCTGGATAGCGAGGAGGGGGGTTTATAAGTACGCAGTACAGCTTGTATGTATGTATTTATTTATTTACACTGCAAGTGGGCAAGCACCCGGTGTCAGTGGTATATACAATATTAACAATACACAATAAAAAGATAAGCAATACACAATAAAATCTACAATACACAATACAATTTACAACACATATACAATTTTATACACAATACAATAAGAATACACAATACAATTTAACACAATAATAATAAAACATAAAATAAAATACCTAATTTTACAACATAACCTACATAATTATGTATAGGTCCTACATAAGTTTCAATAGTCTTTCACTTTACTCTCATCTCATTCCCTGTAGTAGCACTATGACGCATTTCACTGACACTTTAGCACACATTTCACTGACACTATAGAACACATTTCATTGACGCTATAAATTATCACTGATCGGAACTGTTCACTACACTGTAAAACCATAACTTCACTGACTCACCTCGCTTCACTGATACAACAGTTCAAATAAGTCAAATAATTACATCCTTATGCATCTTATAAACAGAACTACATTTAAACTAAACATTTCTAGTCTAAGGCCCTCTTACACGCTATTTTTAAATAATTTACAATTCAAACCAAGGAAGTAAACTCGTCAGGCTAGATAAATACATGTCACCTTAAAAAATTAAATGTTGAATGTCACCTTAATTTTAATTTTCATTTTATACACAACTTTTTAAATTATTCTTGAATCTCCTTAAGGAAGGACAGCCCTCAAAGACCGCTGCAGGTAGGTCATTCCAATCATTTATAGTTCTATTTAAAAATGAGAATTTACCTACATCCGTTTTCTGTTTTCTACATTTGATTTTAAAATCATGATCGTTCCTACCATAGTACGTTGGCTTTTCTAACCGAGCCGTTATGTCTACCCATGCTTTCTGACCTAGATGTGCTCTATACAATGATGTTATTCTAGTTTTCCTACGTCTGTTTTCCAAAGTTTCCCATGTAAGTTCTTTTATCGTATCGTTTCCATCTTCTCTTTTACCTTTAACAAATTTAGCTGCCCTATACTGGATTCTTTCTAAGGAGTTTATCTGATATATTCTATAGGGATCCCAACACGTAGTTCCGTATTCCATTAAGCGGGTACAGACTAGAGCTGTGCATACAGCAACATTCAGCCTGCCTGAACTGCTTGGACTGGTGAACAGGCAAGAGCGTATTTAACCCAACAGTAGAAGCAAGTTTGTGTGTTTTGTGCGAGTCGGGTACCACGTGAGCTTGCTCCTAGGATGGCAGGCTCTTTTCGTGCCTCTTCTGTTTTGTTTTACGTGTAATTAGCTTTCACAGTCAGTACTGGATTCAACAAACAAAAGTTGTGTCTAAGACAGGCATGCCAAAACCCTGCACATTGTGCAACTGTCTCTGTGCGATGTGCACTCTCTATTCCCCTACCTGGAGGGAGTGAATCGCCTTGGAGGGGAACGCGACAGGGCTCTACAATACCTGCAGCAGCTTTTGTTTCAGTAACACAGTTTCAGTACGAGTGCCGATTTGGCTGTGTCTGTGAATGAGTTATGATCAAAGCTCGGAACTTGGGGACTTGTGTCTTTGCACGTGGCTAAGCGACCGGACTTCAATGTCAACAAACTCCCGCTTCCAGCAAGGAGGTACTGTCAGGTCAGCTATAAAAGTGGTTTCTGACTGGAACAACATATTGATAGTATTATGGTAGGTTGAAACACGTAATATTATAGCATATATAATAAAAATAAACATGAGAAATATATCAAAATTTACTGTTCTGCTATGTACATTTTATTACAGTGTATGACTACGTACATTCGAAGGTTTCCGGATCCATAACTTCTTCGCTGATATGAAACGAGAAAAACTGATTTCCAAGTCACATGAAGTGACGGGAGCAAACTTAAAATACTGAATGTTTTCACTGTCACTGTTTTCTGTTTGATTTTCAGCAATTGCTAGCTGATCTCATATGTGAGAAAGATAAGTATATCCTAAATTTTTCTCAAAAATAGTTTTCAATTTGTTCTACGGTAGGTTCCTCTGCTACTTGATCCATGGCTATGGACAGATCTTCCACCATTTTAAGGGACTGCAATGTCTTTCAATGAATGCCGGTTTCCAGCCTCTAGTTTTTGTGTGGCACAACTTACAAAATATAAACTCTCCACTCGAAGAAAATAATGTATCTCCTTCGAATTCCTCCACGAAATTCTGTACCTAAAATTTAAAAAAGATATTTTCAAACTTGTATAACATCCATTCGAATAACACGTATTTTCTAATTCCTCAAACAGACCGTTTACCTGTAATTCTCTGAATGTCATTGGCTTCGACATGCCACAGTTTCCTCGTCCGTCTTCCTCTCATTCGATGTGACCACTTTCTTAGTGCACACGACTGTCCCTGAGCACTTGCAGCGTGAGGTGTGTGTACGCTGTACCTGTAACCTTACTCATGCACATGAAACACAAGTCCCCAAGTTCCGAGCTTTGGTTATGATAAAAAAAAGTGGGAAGTTCATAGATAACGAAGAAGAGAAATTACGAATCATATAACATAATTGTTATGTTTTCCTCAGCCAACAATAATAATAATTTTAAAATGAAAGGCTTTCATCAGCCTATGTCGAGGTAATAGTGTTGTTAGGTGACAATTTAGATCAGATTAGTAAAGTTCTCAAAATATGATATTGCCTGCGCATATTTCTTAATCAGTACTCTCACGGCAAAAGTACTTGACAATGGCGTTGTTTTGGAGTCTGTACTAACACAGCCATCAAAGGTTAGACGACTTACGACTTTCATTTCATAAACTGCCAAGTGATGAGAATATAGTGAGGAACACATGTGAGGCTCTTGAGGTTGTAAGGAGAAAGAAAACAATTATTTGCAAGGCGGAAAAATTTTCTGAGAAAATATATAATGGCAAATTTTCCATCTCACGTCACAATATTAATTCAGTATAGGCCTACTGATATTAATAAATCTTTAAATCTGACATAAAGAGAATATCGTCGCCTCACAACTTGTCAACTACACTTTTAATTTCTTTGAGTAATGCTCCCAACTTTTCGATACTTGCTCTCAAGTTTTCAAATAAACTATTTGTGAATTTAAATTCTAAGTTTAATTTATATTTATTAATATTAATATTAATTTATATTGACGTACAGCAAAGAAATAATTTCAGTGTAAAAACTTCACAATGCCCTACTGCATGTAATTAATTGGGAGTATAATATTTTCTTCAACATTTGTGTACCAATGGTCACAATAAATAATAATGCTTGGCGAACAATGAAAGGGTAGGGTCTATTACTTTAAAATAATTAGTACCTACTACGTAAAATGAAATACTTGTTCGTTTCTTGTTGTTTCGAAATTACCGCAATTTTTCTTCTTCAAATACTGTATAAAAGTCGTATTAATAAATTATGCTTTACAAACCACTGCTTTGTGAAGTGTAACTGAGTAAGCCTAAAGTTTCTTGTATTACAATTGTCAAATATAGACACTGATAATAACTGTGTTTTTTTCCTTCTGCTAACTATGTTTATAATGTCCAAATGTCTATTTAATCTAACCCTAGGAGCGCAGAATAGATTATTGTACACCCCTCCAGCTAAGAACGAGGTAAGAGCAACGCTTGATTGATGCAACCTGCACAGACCGGCGATCAGCGCACATAACTACACATTTAGAGTCTGATTTCTGACATGTCTGGTCTAAGATAATTATTAACTTTTTATTTTGTTGTTAATTTCAAAGTTTATTTCTCGTAAAACTTCAATTATTGAAATAGGTCTAAATAAATGCTGTTTTTAAGGAGAAAAAATATATCCAATAGGGCCTGTCCTAACTTTAAGAATCCTTCCCCTTCCACAATAGAAAATGGTCTCAAGTCTTTCGCGCACATTTCCACACACTTTTCCATTAAAAAATCTTTCAGTTTTCAAAATATTTTACCCATCTTGAACATTTATTTCTGCTTTACATAATATATGACACAGCATGCCTGAGGTACCTGTTTTCACTTTTAAAATCTTTGCATATGTATTGCATTTGTATTTGTATTTGTATTTATTAACATTCCATGGTATTCATACATGCTTACAGCTAGAATATGGAACAAGTCAAAAAACTTAATACTATTATAAAATCTTAATTTATAGTCACAGTCTAGATGAAATATATACAGACGAGATTTACAATATAGTCTACTAGTACAACACATACTTTTAGTATCAATTTCATGAAGTGTTACTGAATGTCATGATTTCACCTACAGAATAGAAGGCGTGAGAAATTAGGCACTTCTTTAATTTGGCCCTAAATAATTTTATGTTTTGAGTTTCATTTTTTATATCCATAGGGAGGCTATTAAACATTTTTACTGCCACATAACGCACTCCTTTTTGATAGCACGATAGACTTGCCGATGGAGTATGAAAGTCATTTTTTTGACGTGTATTTATGCTATGAACTGTTGAATTAGTTACAAAGTTTTCACGATTACATACGAGGAAGACTATTAATGAAAAGATATACTGACAAGCCATGGGCATTATTTGTAGTTTTTTGAAAATAGTCCTACACGACTCCCTAGATTTCGCACCTACTATTATTCTAATTACTCTTTTTTGTAATAGAAATATATTGTTACTATCTGTGGAATTTCCCCAGAATATTATACCAAAACTCATTACCGAGTGGAAGTATGCAAAGTATATTGTTTTTAAGGTATTGATATTTACTATCTTTTGCATAGATCTAATAGCAAAACAAGCTGAATTTAGTTTGGGGGTAATTTCTTTAATATGATTTTTCCAATTTAACACATTATCGATTTTTAAGCCAAGAAATTTGGTTGTTGTTGTTTCTAATAGGTATCTATTGTTAATTATTGCGCTAGAAATTTGCGACGTTGAATTTGGACAGGATTTAAATTGAATTATGTTAGTTTTGTTACAATTTAATACTAATTTATTGACTGAGAACCAGTCACATATTTTGAAGAGAATTTCCTCTGTTGAAGATTGGAATGTGTTGGAGTTATTGGCTGTAATTACTATACTTGTGTCATCTGCAAATAATATGGGATGACCTACATCTTTTATAAGGGGGGCAAGATCATTTATAAACACTAGAAAAAGTAGGGGACCTAATATTGATCCTTGAGGAATTCCATTATTAATAGTTCCCCATGTCGATGTAGATTTCATAGTTGTATTGATTTCAACTTTCTGTTTCCTATCTATGAGATATGAGTGAAACCATTGGTGTGCAACACCTTTAATTCCATAATAATTTAATTTATCTAGCAGCATTTTATGATTTATACAGTCAAATGCTTTGGATAAATCACAGAATATCCCTCCAACTTATAATTTTTTATTTACTGCCTCCAGAATTTTGTCAGTTAAACTAAATGTTGCATTTTCTGTGCCTTTATTTTTCCTAAATCCAAATTGTTCTGGGACTAAAATGTTGTATCTTTCTAGATGATGATATAATCTTTTATACATTACTTTTTCAAAGATTCTGGAGAAGACTGGTAGAAGTGATATGGGTCTGTAATTTTCTGGAGACGTTGTTTCTCCCTTTTTGAAGATAGGAATAACCACTGAATATTTTAATCTCTCGGGAAATATACCATTGAACATTGAATAGTTACATAAATAACTTAATGGCCCAGCTATAATATGTGAACTCGCTTTTAATATTTTGCTTGTTATTTCATCATACCCTGAGGAGTTTTTTGACTTTAGATTTTTAATAATTGCAATTATTTCTTGTTTGTTTGTTGGAAATATTTGAATATTTGGAAATTTTGTCGGAAAATATTGTGTTAAAGAATCTAAACTGTTAGTAACATTATCTTGGGGGATGTTGAGGTTATCAGTTATTGTAAGAAAATATTTGCTAAATATGTTTGCAATTTCATTTGGGTCTGACGTTTTTGTATTGTTAGATATAAGGGTATAGTTTGTTACTTTACTTTTTGATCGTCCACTTTCTTTTTTAATTATGTTCCAAGTTGTTTTGATTTTATTATCAGAGTTTTGTATTGTTGTATTATAGTGTAATTCTTTGGCTTTTTGAATTACTTTGTGTAATATTTTTGAATAATTTTTATAGTGTTGTTTTAAGTTTGTATCATTACTATTTCTGCTCTGTATGTATAATGATCTCTTGGTTTTGCATGAGATTTTAATACCTTGTGTAATCCATCTATTGTTACATATTGTTTCATTTTTATACTTTACTTTTTATACTGGATTCAAAAATATTTAGAAATGTTTTATGAAACTCGTTGAATTTACTGTTCATATCACTTTGACTGTATACTAATTCCCATGTTTGATTTTTAAGATTTATTTCAAAATCATTTAATGATTCCCTGTTTATATTTCTGAATCTCCCTTTAGTTGGTTTTTTTGATGATGTGTTAATATTTATACTTAGGAGTTGAGCATCGTGATCCGAAAGACCATTAATTATTGGGGTTGTTTGAGATATACCTATTTTTTCTTTTCCGATGAATATGTTGTCTATTGCAGTAGCTGAATCCCCTTGTATTCTGGTCGGAAAGTTTACTGTGTAAATTAAATTGAAAGATGCTAGCAATGAATTTAGTTGATTTTTCCTATTGCTTTCTGTTAGATAATCCACATTGATGTCTCCGCAAATAATGCATTCACGTTTCAGTTTCTGTAAGTATTCTAGTGCCTTTTCCAATAAATGAATAAAATTTTCGTAGTCTCCAGATGGTGCTCTATATAGACATATTATAATGAAATTATATGTTTCATTTTCTAATTCAACAGCACAAATTTCTAAATCCCTGTCTTTGCAAAAATGTGAAAGATCAATATTTTTGAATTTAAGGTCAGATTTGAGAAATACACTCACGCCTCCATCCTCAAGAGTTTGTCTGCAGTAACTAGCACCTAATTTATATCCTTCCGGTGAGAGAGACATCATCCTCTTGTTTTAGTGTTTCTTTTTCATTTACACAAGAGAATTTTTTCCAGGCTTCAGATACATTTTTATTCCCATTAACCAAAACATAGTCTCCTCTCCGCATCTTAACTTGTCTTGCACTTGTTGAGAGCCCATAGCGTACAGTTCAACATTTTTCAAGCAATTTGGAAAATGTTGGAAGTAAAGATATAGGTCTATAGTTATTTAAATTATTTTTATCTCCAGATTTGTATATTGGAATTACTATGACACATTTCAAAACATCTGGGAATATACCTTGCACAAAACATAAGTTAAAAATATGAACCATGGGTTTTAATATATATTTGATAATAATTTTGAAAGTATTATTCTTAATTCCATCTATACCAGGAGCAACATTATTTTTTAATTTCTTAACCAAAATAGTAATTTCATCTTCAGTTACAGGGAAAAGAAACATGGAGGAAGCTAAATGTTCATCTTGTGTCTCATTTTGTAGAGAAGAGTTAAAATTTGACTTATTAATGTTAGAAGTAACTTTGTGTACTATCTCTGAAAAATAATTATTAAATTCGTTTGCAATCTCTTTTCTGCAATTTAATATTTCACCCTTATCGTTTTTTAACTCCTTGATTGGCTGTTTATTTTGTACATTTATAACTTGCCAGAATTTTTTAGGTTCATTTTTGTATCTATCAAATTTGGATTCATAATATTTAATTTTCGTTTTTCAAATGATAAGAGTTAACATATTTCTATATGCTCTGTAGTAATTTTTTAGTTGTACGTTATTTGGATTCTTTTTAACTTTTAAAGCAAGTTTGTCTCTTGTACGAATAGAATTAATAATGCCGGCCGTGATCCAGGATTTTATTTTCTTGGATTTATTAGAAATTTTCTGATTACTGTTTATAATAGTATGTTTATCTATATACTTTATGATTAAATTGTAGAAAATTTGAAAACAGGCATTGGCATCATTACAATTATAGACCGATTCCCAGGTTTCTTTTAGAAAATCTGTAATCAAATCAGGATAATTAAATTGTTGCATATTTTGTGATGATATTTTTCAAAGGGAATCTGCAAGAAAAGAAAAATACTGTAGCATGTATGTATACGGTATGTATACTTTGTTACACATTTACCATGGAAAAAATGCTGCTAATTAACAAAACTATGGACTTAACTTCATCAAATTTACCTAAAATATGATATATCATTTGTATTTTCTCTTCTGCTATTGTAATTAAATACAGCACACACAAGAAGTATATATATATATATAGTTTCTTCGTAGCCCCTATCTCCGTATACACAACGTTTATTATCTCTGCCGCGATTCGCGGCGGCAACGCTAAGAGCGCTGTACAAGCCAGCTCGGCTACTCTATAATCTCTCTTTTAACTCGTTGACAAGAATAGACCATTCAATTTTGTCTTGTTTCAATTACAGCTGCCCTGCTTGGCCACATACTGCGCTGTACGCAACAATCCAACAGTGACATTTAGTCAAATACCTTACTATAATAATACCGGACAGCTAGCAGTTTTACGTGCGAACGACGATGGTGCTGCTACCTACCTGCCGGGATGGAGATACTCGCGAAACAAGCTGTAATCAACTACAATGTATATTGTTGCTGGGCTAGTTAATTTGTTAATAGTCTTATGAAATAGTATTAATGTTAAAATGTCAGGGTGTATGTGCGCTGTTTATAATTGTGACAACTGCAGCATTAGAAATTGCTCCAAATCGTACTTTCGATTTCCGACAGTTCATAAAACAAGTCAACAATATTCTTTAGTAGGCCTAATTCCTTCGTCTTTGTGTTCATAGAAAAATACAAATTAGTTTTTTAATTTAGACCTAATAAATAAATAGAAGGATTTTAAGGTTTCATCACATTAAGTTTTATTGTTGTCCAGATGCCTTTACTAATTATTACAAGCACCAGATTACTATCAATTTTATCTTTGCAATTGTCAGCAATGCATATATAAAACATTACTGTAAATTCATTCCTAATATCAGATTGATTTTGTCTCGGTAAACCAAAGAAAAAATATGTAACAATTAATTACGGAAAGTAATATGAAATATGCAATATTTCTCATGATATGGAGCTTTGATATAAGATAACAATCTTACATTAAATATTATTCAACATTTCTTAAGTGTTTCATATATAATTCCACATTAGTAACTCATGTTTTGAACAATAGTCCGAATCTCGCTATGTTAATATTTGTATGTCACACATGGCGCTCATATCGAATCTCTGTAGTGAAACAAAAACCTCGGAACCTTGTGCACCGTATGAATCATCAAACATTGCCTAAGTTTAAATAGTATTTTAATAAAAATAATATTAAAGTGGAACTTGCTTTAGACTCACGGTGTATTATAGCGAGGACACTTCTTTCTGAGCTTCGATTAACACATTTTCATGTCATTATCAGTCGGTTATACCTTACAGATACCGAGATTATTTTCCAATCTTCTTAGTTTCTACCAATCCCATGATACCTTGCTTCTTCCTATCCCTAACAAGAAACTCGCTAACATGGTAAACTTCTTTATGATTCTTCTGAAAGAATCTTTCTCTGGAGCATTTTTTGGCTATATTTATGTGATTTTTTTTTCAAATTTATAACTTTCCGTGTCCACTTACTACCGGCTAGCAAATCATTATCCCCCACTCTTATTTATAATTGTGTATATTCTATATTTTTATATTAATTGTATCTATTGTCTACATCTACCAAATGCATTGATGTTTATTTATATTGTCCATTATGCCTAGACCACATCAACACAGTTTTTAAGCTAAACCTATCATTCGTTTATTCACATTTGCTATTTTACTGTAATCCATTTTGTGATTTATGTTTCAGGAAAACTTGTTACCGCCCAATTATTTCTGATCCTGTTAAAAGTTTCACTTATTTTGTTAAATTATTTACAAATTGAAAAACAGCATTATTAAAAGCTAACTCACAATAACTTACATCCTAAAATAGTCAGTATTCGTTATATAAAAGTAGATCATTGAATTATTAATTTATTTACATATAGAATACAATATCATGATTAATAAATTAAAAATACATTTCTTACAAGAAAGCAGTAAAATCCACAACATAAAAATGAATTTAAAGTGAAAATACATCAAATTGCATTCACTTAAATGCAGAACTCTACAAGAAAAACAGAAGAACATGCATGAATTATTGTATACCATAACAAATTTTTCTTCCAGATTTAAAAGTTGAATGTAAACTATTATAATTGATGAGTGCTTGCAAATAAAATTATTTGAGCCCCTCACATACACCAAATGATTTAGATAGTGCGAATCATATATTCCTGATATAATAATGAGATGTAGATCAGTAAAATTGACGAGTGCTATCAAGTATAAACATTTGAGCCTCTCAAAATTCCTTAGATAACATGTAGACATATTTAAAACTCTCAGACACTAGTAGATGTTGAGCTGAGAAATGTGAGCATCTCAGAATCCATTAGATAATTAGTAGAAATATTCGAGTATTTCAGAGCTCAATATATGTTGACTGAAACTAGTTAAGTCCTTATAACACAAATAGATGTTAAATAGAAACATTTGAGCCTTTCAGATATAACTAGATGTTGAGTAAAAACATTTGAGGCTCTCAGAATCCATTAGATGTTAAGTAGACACTTTCGTGTATTTCAGAGCTCAATATATGTTGAGTGAAACTATTTGAGCCCTTATAACACAAATAGATGTTAAATAGAAACTTTTGAGCCTTTCAGACATAACTAGATGTTGAGTAAAAACATTTGAGGCTCTCAGAATCCATTAGATGTTAAGTAGACACATTCGAGTATTTCAGAGCTCAATATATGTTGAGTGAAACTATTTGAGCCCTTATAACACAAATAGATGTTAAATAGAAACTTTTGAGCCTTTCTGACACAACTGGATGTTGAGTAAAAACATTTGAGGCTCTCAGAATCCTTTAGATATTAAGTAGAGACATTCGAGTATTTCAGGCCTCAATAGGCTTTAAATGAAACCATTTGAAGCACGTTAAGTCAAATAGTTTGAGGCCCAATGACACAAGTAGTAGTTAAGTAGAAACATTTGAGACTTTCAGACATATTTAGTTGTTGAGTAAAAGATTTGAGTCTCTCAGAAACCATTAAGTATATACTGTACATTCAAGTATTTCAGATCCCAATAGATTGGGAGCCTCTGAGACAAAAGTATTGGAAGCCTCTCAGACAAAAGTAGATCTTAATCAGAAACACCTGAGCATTTCAGATACAATATTTACATGTTGAGTAAAAATATTTGAGCGTCTCAGAATCCATTAGATGTAAAATTGAAATATGTTTACTCCGTAGAGAAGAGCAGAGTTGAAGGACTAAGAAATGAAAACACTTGCGTCTCCTGGACATCAGTAGATATGCTGAATTATAAACTATGTTGAAGTCTGAGTCTTCGAAAATTATTGCTTGATTGCGAGTTACATTGTTTAAGCGTGCAGGGAAATGAAAACACTGGGGTCTCCCAGACATCACTAAATATGCTGAGTTATAAACTATGGTGAAATTTCAGTCTTCCAAAATTATTGTTTGATTGCAGAGTTACACAGTGGAAGCGTGCTGTGAAATTAAAATATTTGCGCTCCCAGACATCAGTAAATGTGCTGAATTATATACTATGGTGAAATTCCGTCTTCCAAAAAAATTATTGTTTGATTGCAGATTTACACAGTGGAAGCGTGCTGAGAAATTAAAATATTTGCGCTCTCAGACATCAGTAAATGTGTTGAATTATATACTATGGTGAAATTCCGTCTTCCAAAATTATTGTTTGATTGGAGAGTTACACAGTGGAAGCGTGCTGGGAAATTAAAATACTTGCGCTCGCAGACATCAGTAAATATGCAGAATTACTATGGTGAAATTTCCGTCTTCCAAAATTATTGCTTGATTTCAGAGTTATGTACCAGTGGAAGCGTGATGACTAGCAGAAACACTTGCGTCTACCAGTTGCTGATATATACTGTATGTTGAATTTCGTTCAAAGATAAAGCTCGTTTCTGAAATTCAAAGTCACACAGTGAAAGGTTGTTAGTATGGAGTGTGATACAACGAATGAAGTCTACGAGGAATGAGGAAACATTTTGTATCTTGTATCTTATGGTAATATGTGAATTTAAATCACTGCCTTTGGAAGAATTTCTCAGATAAATTTTTACCTCCGTTAATGTTGTGTAATATAATATAATATAATATAATATAATATAATATAATATAATATAATATAATATAATATAATATAATATAATATATGGAACAACTGGATAATACGCACGGCAGATCAATATCGATAGTCGACTCTACTCGCTGGCCACTAGTCACTGGGCCGTACCGAGCCGTATCAAACAAAATATAATCGAAATGGTGGTAGTCAAATTAATATAATATAATGTAATATAATATAATATAATATAATATAATATAATATAATATAATATAATATAATATAATATAAAATAAAATATTATTAAAATGAATTTGAGGGAGGTGGGATATGATGATAGAGACTGGATTAATCTTGATCAGGATAGGGACCAATGGCGGGCTTATGTGAGGGAGGAAATGAACCTCCGGGTTCCTTAAAAGCTGTTGTTAGTATATATTAGTTCCAATGATATGTCATTTAATTTTAAAACATTCATACATTCTTCCGATATAGACATATCACAATGTCTTTACAAGCCTGAAATTATTTCTGTGGTAATGAAATTTGTGTTGTACATATCGGAAACTATCAGCACTTGTGACATTACTGTTCATAGTATATAATATCATTAGTTCCAATGATAAATCTATTAATTATAAAACAATACTTACATGCGTTGTATTCTACTATAATTTAAAATATTTCCTAAATTTCTCCTTCAGTGTGCACATATAGTTTGGAATAATTTCGAAACTAAACTATTTCCGTGGCAACTGAAGTTAGTGTTGTACTCTGACATTGTTGTGGATTGTCGAGAGCAAAATTATAGTTGCGGTACAATTGAAAGAATGCTTGGATATTACAATATGTACAGTAACCATGGAGATATTAATGACTGTGTTTCTTACTGTGGTTAATATGTAATACTTTGTGTAAGCAGTAGTGGAGGTATAAAAGCGCTTATCGGGCGGAAAATAGAGCATACCTATGCATTGCAGTGTCAAGAATTTTATTTGTTATGATTTATTAGATATGAATGTGTACAATTTTCGGTCATTTTAATTTGTTACTAGCTGAAAGCACCTGGCGTTGCCCGGGTTTTCTTTTCTGCTTCTATTTTAATTAAACTGGTTATTAAATGTTCGGAAATCTAGGAAACCCAACTATAGACAACCAAAATGAATTTCATTACTAAGCTTTCCTCGCCCATGAAGATGAATCTTTACTTAACTTCACTTACATGATTTAATGAACTCTTTAGCCATATGCCTGCCAGGGTTAACTCAGGGTTGTAAATCTGGCACCGAAAAGAAATCGTTTCATCATGTGCCTGACGTTAAACTGTTGTTTTAAATTTATTTGTTTATTTATTTATTTATTAGTTTGTTTGTTTCTTTGTCTGTCTGTCTATTTATTTGTTTATTTATTTATTTATTTATTTATTTATTCATTCATTCATTCATTCATTCGTTCTTTAATTTATTTATTTATTTATTTATCATTTATTTATTTATTTATTTATTCTGATGTAGTTAAGGCCATTAGGCCTTCTCTTCCACACCGACAGAAATACAAATAAAATAATAGAAAAATCAAACTATAAAGAAAGTAAAACCCAACGAAAATATAATTCCTTCTCCTCTTTCTGATCAGTTTCAGCATCGAATCAATATATACATATATAATTTGATTTATATTAGAAGATTTTTTACCTCTTGACCGCTGTACACCCACTTATATCATACCCAGTTTTTTTTAATATAACTTGAAACTATATCTCATAAATTTAGAACATAATATATTAATTCTAATTTTATACTCAGAATACAGATACAATATAAATTCGCAATGTCATTTTTTAAGATAAAGACTAATATTCTGAGAAACGTATAGGCCTACCGGTATTTTAGATATTAAGAGATTTTTATTTCCATAACGCTTAACATACTAAATTTGCAACGTGATTATACAGATATAATTTCGCAGCAACACATTTTCGGACGTGAAAAACAATATTTTGAGAATTAATACAGTGTTATTTTCAGTGGGCTTATGTACGTACATTCACATACTACATTAGCAACATGACAAAAGTATCATTGAATTGCTTATTTATATGTGTAAAATCTTTTTTTTTTTTTCACTTTGTATAAAATATAGTTGACGATGTGAAAAACATGCAGTTTTTAAGTTAATGTCTGTCCTTGAGCTTCATTTTAATATGGCCACTTCTTAATGCTAGTAGCATTGAAATTGCAGTTGCTTAAAATTGAATGAGTATATTAGCAATACGTGAAATAAAAACATCACCTTTTATTTTTGCAGTTAATATTGCCAATTCTATTACGTTCCCTATAAGTTTTTCACACCTATTCTTATTCGTGCATAACTTTAGTGGGTGAATATTTCGCAGTAGTACTATTGGTTATTCAGTATTAAGTAAATTATGTGGTAGCAATCCTTGTAGTTTCAAAGAATTCTAGAATTCAGTTGTATAAAACAGTTTGCTCACTAACTACAAAACTGCATCGAGGAATTCATAATACGGTCCTGGACTGTGTAATAGTGCATTATGCAACGAGCCTATAATGATAGTATTTAAAAAGCGAGTAGGGATATTTATGAAACGAGCGCAAGCGAGTTTCATAATTTTCATACGAGCTTCTTAATTACCATTATAGGCAAGTTTCATACGACTTTTTATGCTCGACCATATTTCTAACTTGAAATTACCGGTATTCAGATGTATACATTTTATTTGTAACTGACAAGATCGGAAGTGACCTTGTTCTAGGTCGTGAATTGTGAGATGTGCGCAGACGCGAAAGTATTGATTTCTTCCGAGGAACAATAATGTCATTGATCTTGATGTAATCCCGTTAAACTTGATATAACCTTGATTATTGAATTCGACATTGAAAAACGAGATGACAAATTGAATTTATTTGAATATTATTTACAATTAACGCTAATTATTATAGTAACAGAACATAACTTTCTGCGACAGTATTGGATTTCCAGCCTCCGTGACTTTTCGCTAATTCTCTTTCGACTGCATATCCGAGAATAATCGATACTTGCGGTTTTATAACGGTACAAAGCTGACTTGTCATTGGCTGAACACCTGTAAGCTGAGTTGTCATTGGCTGAACACCTGTACTTTAATGAGTAGGTGTACTTTAATGACATGCATTAAAGGACTGCTACCAGGTGCATAATTACTACATTTCGGCATGGTCGAGCATAAAGATACTTACTGCATGAATTATCTAGTTTTAGCCTTCATGATGTGCAACAACAATGTAATTTAATTTCGTGTTAAAATTTCCATGGCCTCGTGAAAAGTCGATGTTGAATACAACAGACAATAATAAAAAACAGTTGACTGTAGAAGATTTTGCATTTTAATATTATACATATATATTTAATCTATTTATTTTATTTTTTATAATTTTAATTAAATTAACTTCCATTTGCACAATTTTTATGTAGCCTATGCTTTTCTCCTGGTTATGAAGGTTAAATGTGCAAACTTTGGCACATATCGGTCAAAGCGTGTAGATTTGTATAGAGAATATACCCACATACATACATACATACATACATACATACATACATACATACACACATACATACATACATACATACATTCACACACATACATACATTCACACACATACATACATACAACATATATACATACATACATACATACATACATACATACATACATACATACATACATACATACATACATACATACATACATACATACATACATACATACATACATGCATGCATACGTACGTACGTACATACGTACATACATACATACATACATACATACATACATACATACATACATACATACATACATACATACATACATACATACATACATACATACATACATACATACATACATACATACATACATTCACTTTTATATATTCAGATAGAAACCTGGGTCGAGATCTCGCAGAGTGAGAGTGATTATGAAATGTTTGTGGAATGATGCTAATAATGGAGAACCCCGGGAAAAACCCTTCCCGCCCGCTTTCTTCTCCACAAATTCTTTCATAACCTACACGAGGATCGAACCTTTGTCGCCAGGTAGATGGTAGAGAGGATAACTACTCAGCCACGGGCGAGGTTCTCTTCCCACTTATGTCTATGCCACGTGTCCTAATTGCTTCATTTCACTATAGGGTGATCCAGAGTAAACAATAATAATATATTTCGTTAGAAATGTTTTAGAAAGGAAATGAGTGTTCGACAATGGTCTCAGTTCCCGGAATAATGGAATTTAAAATTCAAGTTGGCTATCTCTTAGAATATATATTATTAGTTATATATATTATATATATTATTTATATTATATATATTATTTAATGTACCAAAATACATATGATATATCCATGCAGATATTCTGCGTCATCATACGATGAAAGAGTAATGGAACGGAGAAAAATTCTCTCCGGCGCCGGGATTTGAACCCGGGTTTTCAGCTCTACGTGCTGATGCTTTATCCACTAAGCCACACCGGATACCACCCAGGCGTCGGACAGAATCGTCTCAGTTTTAAGTTCCAACTCTTGGGTTCCCTCCGTCGGATCACGGCCAACTAGTCACTCATAACGAGTGCACCTCAGCACATGTGTGGACTTCAGTCCTTCGTTCATAGACATCTATGACGTAGTGCAGAGGGCGGCCACTAGAGGGATGATACCGTGTACTGCCACGGTTCTTTCGCGCACATTTCCACACACTTTTCCACTAAAAAATCTTTCAGTTTTCAAAATATTTGACCCATCTTGAACATTTATTTCTACTTTACATAATATATGGCGCAGCATGCCAGAGGTACCTGTTTTCACTTTTAAAATCTTTGCATATGTATTGCATTTTGCAGCATCCTCTGGTTTTAGTGTTTCTTTTTCATTTACACAAGAGAATTTTTTCCAGGCTTCAGATCCATTCCTATTTCCATTAACCAAAACATAGTATCCTCTCCGCGCCTTAACTTGTCTTGCACTTGTTGAGAATCCATAGCGTACAGTTAAAGTACACACAGGCTTCGTAACAACCCATTGGGCTCGCTTGGGTCATACTACGCTTGCTATGAGAAGGAACGGGTACTGCCAGGCAAGTTTGCGCTCGGCTTATTGTTTACATGGTCAAAAGCGGAATATCAGACGTATACTGAATGACATGGGGCAGGCAGGCTTGAAAGGGAAAACGCACAACTCTACTACACACATACCGGTACAGTTGCTCTGTTGTAATGCAGGAACGGACCATAATAATACTGTTGTTTACATAAAACGAGCAGCAAATACAAACCTTCAATCTCATTAATAGAACATTACGGTAAATTTACTTCTTCAACAAATTCCACAATTTGGGACATCTGGCCGAAATCTACGGCTGACCACTAGGATCCAGAATACAAAGCAGAGGTTAAATTAAAAATATAATATGTTTGCGGAGAGAATACGGAACAATGATAAATTTAAAAATGAAGTACAATTTGAGTTCGGAGAAACATGAGATGAAAATACATTGAAGAGTAATGAGATGAAGTGAAAAAAAACTTACATACTATTATACAAGTGATTGTGTAAAATGGATAATGAATCTCTCAATACCATTAGACAAATTTTGTTAATGTCCTCATTAGAAAATTTAAGAGAAAGGAGACTGGTTTTGGTTAACTTAAATGAAGTTCCCCTAGCGCCAAAAAGAAGTCCTTTCACTTCCCAAGTTTTAATATTCATTTTGTATCTCTCACTGAAGTGAGGAATACATGGGTTGTAAATAGACTTCTTTTCATCGTTAACGTCATTGGCCTGTTGATCATCCTTCTCAAAACGGACAGTGGGGTCAAGAATGAAGCTTCTTTGATTCCGGCGATCGATGGCTATATGTCTGCTCTTCTCGTTGACCCATTCTCAGCCAAGCAGTGCACTTCTTCGTAAACCTCCCACTTTGCCTTCCGAAGAGTGGTTGCAATGGAGCTTCTCACTTTATGGTGGCGATTGTTCCTCAGTAGTTCTCCTTTAGGGCAATAACCCAAAACATGCCCAAGGGTTTCTACTTCCGTGCATCCTTGCTCCATTTTTTTATTGTATGTCTAAAAAATAAGCAATAATAGTTTTCTGCACAAAATCACATCAGCTTTTTTCTAATGCAAAATTTTAATCTCTCCCGCTTCCGTAAAGCAGTATCATTTTTAAAGAAATTTCTGGTTGTGTGATTTTCGAAAATGAGTAAGTGACTTCTAGTTTCTAATAATCGTTGAGAAACTGCTACAGAAGTTCTTCAATTAGGTAACCTTCTTTGAGGAAAACGTTGACGGTACAGCTTTCTTGTCTCACTTGAATTACGACGACTTTCGTTATAAATTAATAACATATGATATTCCTAAACTCTAAATGACATTGTAAGTTGTTTATTGAATACCCTGTACTGAACTGTCATTCGCTCGGCAGTAGAGCTATGGATAGGGAACTTGAACTCAGCTGACTCGTACTTACGTCTGTGCAAAGTACTGCCTGCTGAACACGTTGCCACGTCTCTCTCGCTAGAATATTAACAAATTTAAGCATGCATTATTATTTAATTTTTCGAAAACGTAATAGAACACACAAATATTTATTTAAACTAATATTAACTCTATGCTAGATATATCTACTGATGTAATTGTTTTCGTAATTTTACTAACGATATAAGCAGTATAACTCAAATAAAATAAGAGAATATATTTTTTTTTCTGGGAAAACTAACAAATTTTTGACCCTATGTTGCATGGACATTTTTTGATCCTGTAGACCGTCCCGACGACTCTGAAAAGGACGGCACTTATACCCCTTACACTCTATATATATTGTATGTTGGTGCGCGTGCTTTTCGAGAATTTTCATGTTGCATACATAGGCCTAAATCCCAAAATAATGTTGTTCGGTAATAGCAAAAGTGTACAGATATATTTTATTTACTGTTAGAAGGCGTACAAAAAGTTTAAACCGGTTTTGAAAAAACGGAGTTCAAACATTGTCCGATTTGACCTGTAATGACTCCTTCGTTAGTTGCACGAAGTAACAAGACTTAAGTATGTTTACATCTACAAATGTTCTTTTAGATTTAGTCGGTGCTTTTGTTCACTCTGCGTCATGGTGACTCATGCTGACATTCGTAACCGGCCAAAGACTGAAAACGGAGCTCAACGCATGGACTGTACAATAGAAGTAGGATCAAAAGGAGGAAAGTCCAGAAAATGAACAACATTGCACTGAAGAAAATGGGACAAACCAGGTGAGTAGCGCAGGACCACCCTAGTGTACAGTTACGAAAAGTTACCGGTAACCTGCTTTGGGAGGTATACGAGCATTTATTATGTGTGTAATTAATTTTCCACTCTCAAAATTTGCATTATCGGTACTTAAACAGAATTATATGGAGAATGAGCTGATGTTTTGAAATTGATGTTCATTTATATTATATTTTATGTTACAATTATTAGCAAATAAATACATAAATTTTACTAACATTTTTAAAATTATAATATATCCATACACACACACATATATATACATATATATATATATATAATAATAATAATAATAATAATAATAATAATAATAATAATAATAATTAGCGAATAATGTACGAAGAAAATCCATTCATTTATTATTTTCCATAGATCTTATATGAGCAATGAAGCTTTAAGATGTGGAACAAATCAAAATTTTACAATATTACAATTACATTTTTACAAATTTTTACAGTTTTACAATGTAGTAATGTTCTACAATGATGAGGTGGTGAGGTCCGAGGATTCGCCAAGAGATTACCCGGCATTTGCCTTTTGGTTGGGGAAAACCTCGGAAAAACCCAACCAGGTAATTAAATCAAAGGGGGGAAATGAAGTGATGCCGAGGACTCGCCATAGACCATCCGGCTTCAGTCCCACGGCTGGGGAAAACCTCGGAAGAAACCATTCATTGAGACCAAAGGGGGATCCAGCCCAAGCCCGAACGCAGCTCCGGATCAGCAGCCCAGCGAGTCTGCCGACTGAGCTACATCGGTGGCTCTGCTAAAAATATACAATACATAGCCAATCAGATTATTAAATTTACAAACGCAAACGATCATTCATCAATTGACCTATATGTATAATATAAAACAAGTTAATTAAATTTAAGGCATAAACGATTCAATCAGTTGTGACAAGAATAAGTGTATATACAGGCTAAAAGCATGATTTTTAACCATCTAAATGACTTCAATTTCCAGTTCATACGATAAACATAATGGGGGATACGAACATTTGTATGTTAGTGCGCGTGTTTTTCATGTTTCATAAATCCAAGACAATGATGTCTGATAATAGCAGAATGGTAATTAACCATAATACTACGTTGTCATATGCCGGTTGTGTACTCGCTTTGCACGTATTCGTTGTCTTGAGTTTACAGACGAGCTTTTGTAAGAGTGTGCGGTATATTTCTAAGCTTTTAACGAGGACTCCGTACACTGGATATGCACGACTTAACATCATGAATTCCTTAAATAGTTCAACTGGTGTTAATAATGTTCGTGAATAGAATTTATAGGGAATATTTAAATGATAGCTTTCATCAGTGGATTAAGTAATGTGAAATGTGACAGTAGTAATTTTATTATTTTACAATAAAAGTTTATTTATTAAATCGATAAATTAATTTGTGTTGTAAATTTAAGTTTTACCTCTCACAGATTCATTCTGCTCTACTAACGTAACCTCACTGGAAATACCACTCGTTGCCCTGGTTATTTAGTTGGTTTTATTGCTGTTTTTATTTTTATTACACGCTAGTGGAGCTTAGGGGGCGACAGCACTAACTGGAGGGAATTAAAAAAAAATAAGTTCAAACTTTGTCCCATTTGATCTATCTGCTGAACATATTTCACTTAATATTATTTGTTGTTCTTAAATAAGCATGAATAGATGTCACCAGGTTAAAGGCCACTTTTTGGAACTAAGGTGGGTAGAAATTACATCGTATTAGCTATGTCTAATCAGTCTAATTAGAAACGTAATTTTATATTTAATCATGCTTTTAGCCTGTATATTCACTTATTCACTTAGAACATGTTTTAATTTACTGAAACATTTTGTTCGCCTTCTGACATTAAATAAAAGATACCCGTAAGTTATAGTTTTGGGTAATAAACCATAATACGCCGCTTTTGTACAGACAATGTGATAAGCGTGAACACGTGGCGTTTACATTAGACTACCATTTCCTAAGAAATTACAATATACTTTTTTTTGTTTCTTCTTTTTATCTTCTTTCCCTTCATTCCCCTCTACTTTTTCCATCTCTCACATTCTTTATGACGTATGTTTCATGTTAATGTATCTTATATGCAGCGACAGAGATTCGATCCAAGAACCTTTTGACAAAGTCAGATGCTTTACCACTACGCTATAAAGTGAGTTTGAGGACTCTGCTTAACTGGAATATAATTATAAAGCATTTATATGAATTGCTGCTGCTGTTGTTTTCTGTGTTGCTGCTGCTGCTGTTGTTTTCTGTGTTGCTGCTGCTGTTGTTGTTTTCTGTGTTGCTGCTGCTGCTGTTGTTGTTTTCTGTGTTGCTGCTGCTGCTGTTGTTGTTTTCTGTGTTGCTGCTGTTGTTGTTTTCTGTGTTGCTGCTGTTGTTGTTTTCTGTGTTGCTGCTGCTGCTGTTGTTGTTTTCTGTGTTGCTGCTGCTGTTGTTGTTTTCTGTGTTGCTGCTGCTGTTGTTGTTGTTTTCTGTGTTGCTGCTGCTGTTGTTGTCTTCTGTGTTGCTGCTGCTGTTGTTTTCTGTGTTGCTGCTGCTGTTGTTGTTTTCTGTGTTGCTGCTGCTGTTGTTTTCTGTGTTGCTGCTGCTGTTGTTTTCTGTGTTGCTGCTGCTGTTGTTGTTTTCTGTGTTGCTGCTGCTGTTGTTTTCTGTGTTGCTGCTGCTGCTGTTGTTTTCTGTGTTGCTGCTGCTGTTGTTTTCTGTGTTGCTGCTGCTGTTGTTGTTTTCTGTGTTGCTGCTGCTGCTGTTGTTTTCTGTGTTGCTGCTGTTGTTTTCTGTGTTGCTGCTGCTGCTGTTGTTTTCTGTGTTGCTGCTGCTGTTGTTTTCTGTGTTGCTGCTGCTGCTGTTGTTTTCTGTGTTGCTGCTGCTGCTGTTGTTTTCTGTGTTGCTGCTGCTGCTGTTGTTTTCTGTGTTGCTGCTGCTGCTGTTGTTTTCTGTGTTGCTGCTGCTGCTGTTGTTTTCTGTGTTGCTGCTGCTGCTGTTGTTTTCTGTGTTGCTGCTGCTGCTGTTGTTTTCTGTGTTGCTGCTGCTGTTGTTGTTTTCTGTGTTGCTGCTGCTGTTGTTGTTTTCTGTGTTGCTGCTGCTGTTGTTGTTTTCTGTGTTGCTGCTGCTGTTGTTTTCTGTGTTGCTGCTGCTGTTGTTTTCTGTGTTGCTGCTGCTGTTGTTTTCTGTGTTGCTGCTGCTGTTGTTTTCTGTGTTGCTGCTGCTGCTGTTGTTGTTTTCTGTGTTGTTGCTGCTGTTGTTTTCTGTGTTGCTGCTGCTGCTGTTGTTTTCTTTGTTGCTGCTGCTGTTGTTGTTTTCTGTGTTGCTGCTGCTGCTGTTGTTTTCTGTGTTGCTGCTGCTGCTGTTGTTTTCTGTGTTGCTGCTGCTGTTGTTGTTTTCTGTGTTGCTGCTGCTGTTGTTGTTTTCTGTGTTGCTGCTGCTGTTGTTGTTTTCTGTGTTGCTGCTGCTGTTGTTTTCTGTGTTGCTGCTGCTGTTGTTTTCTGTGTTGCTGCTGCTGTTGTTTTCTGTGTTGCTGCTGCTGTTGTTTTCTGTGTTGCTGCTGCTGCTGTTGTTGTTTTCTGTGTTGCTGCTGCTGTTGTTTTCTGTGTTGCTGCTGCTGCTGTTGTTTTCTTTGTTGCTGCTGCTGTTGTTGTTTTCTGTGTTTCTGCTGCTGTTGTTGTTTTCTGTGTTGCTGCTGCTGTTGTTGTTTTCTGTGTTGCTGCTGCTGTTGTTTTCTGTGTTGCTGCTGCTGTTGTTGTCTTCTGTGTTGCTGCTGCTGTTGTTGTTTTCTGTGTTGCTGCTGCTGTTGTTTTCTGTGTTGCTGCTGCTGCTGTTGTTGTTTTCTGTGTTGCTGCTGCTGCTGTTGTTGTTTTCTGTGTTGTTGCTGCTGTTGTTTTCTATGTTGCTACTGTTTTCTGTATTGCTGATGCTGTTGTTTTCCGTGTTGCTGTTTATATTAGCTGTGCATTTTTATATTGGTTGAGTGGAAGAGAAGGCCTTATGATCTCGGCTATGCCAGTGAAAATAAATGGAATGAAATAAATGAAATAATTTGAATTGCAGGAACCAGTATCGTAGTATCAGTCTTTATCACTATAATGCATTGTAAACAGCCTGAGGTCTAGTTTTGAATAATGAATAGAATATCAGCTTCAGCACAAAAAGATGCTGAATATTACGTCACGTCAATATAGTCTATGAACAGCTAACCTTATATCCATACGTCCTGGGACAAGATACGGTCCCTAGTCATAATATAAGAAACTTGTATGGTTTAGACGCAATTATAAAATACATTTGTAAGCATTAACACACACAATTATTGTACAAATATTTTGTTTCTCAAGTTAATTAAACTACATGACGTAATAATTTCGTGTTTTGTAGATATTCTGTTTAACCAAGATATCGAACCTTCATTTTACTAATTCATATTCCTAAAATTTTCGAAGTTTGTAATTAGATTGAAAATCCAAGGCACTTCGCAATGTAGACATCGTTTTTCCATAATTGAAACCTTCCCGGGATAAGGAAATAACCATCAAAACTGTAATTCATGTTTCAGGAGAAAGGAAAATATCAGGCGCATGTTTAATTATGCCTATATTACTATCACAACCATTTGACTAACCAAGGATACAGTCAGTGAATGCAATGATTTGTTATAAATAAATGTTTTAAAATTACTTTTTCCACCTACAGTTCATATTTCAAGAATTTGATGTTTCATCCTGTTTTCGGAGAGGTCGTCAATTATTTATTAATTGTGATACTAAAGTGTACCTGTTCTAATTACGAGCATTGTGTTCATGACTAGATCTGTACTCTCAAAAAATAATTTAATTTTATTATAATAATACAGAGTGAAATTGAAATAATCCTGCAGATTTGTATAGCGAATAGCTCATGTTGTATGTAACAGAAAACTGTAAGTTTAGTGCAGGGCCGGGCATGAGAGCGGCTCAGTCTAGTCGGCCAGAGCTGCTCTCGCTCCGCAAGGCACTTCAATTCCAAGCCGGAGCAGAACGCTCACGCAGTGGCGGACTCGCATTACAGCTACCTTCCCTGCATTAATATAACAAGAGCCTCGGTTGTTCTATTCATCCAGGCTGTCAGTACATAATAGTTTATAAGGATATTACATCAATCCATTGTACAGTACAGACTTTATAACACTCTTATTAATTTAATGAAATAAACTTCGCTCTGTGTACACACACCAATCATTAGGCTTATTTACATAACCCATACGCACAGACTGCAATCTCCTCACCACGGTTCTACGAGACAGGCGTATGGCTTCCACTTCCCCTACTTGCTGTGGACAGAGTTCATCTGCCAATATAATTAAACATCGCTTGATGAATTCACCTTCGTTGAATGTTTTCAATTTCTTTGCAATTTCGTGGCAAATTTTGTATCTAGCTAATTCTCGTGGCCGATTCACTAAGTGCATTATTGTCATCCTGTTAATATATAATATAATGTGATATGATATGATATGATATATAATATAATATAATATAATATAAAATAATGTGATGCGATATATATGATGTGATATATATAATATAATATAATATAATATAATATAATATAATGTAATGTAATATAATGTGGATGCGATGCGATGCGATACATGATATGATGTGATATGATATGATATGATATGATATGATATGATATGATATGATATGATATGATATGATATGATATGATATGATATGATATGATATGATATGATATGATATGATATATATGATATGATATGATATATGACCATAAATTAATACAACTTAAAGAAAATGTTTCTCAGGTACATTATATTAGAGTATCTATTCGATATTTATATTGCATTATAAGTTATTATAGTTCATTTAGTAATATATAATTTTAAATTATACAAATATTATGATATATCATAGTATAGTATATTACAGTTCATGATATATATTATTATATATTATATATCATAATACTTGTATAATTTAAAATTATATATTACTAAGTGTATAATAACTTATAATGCAATGCAAATATCAAATAGATACTCTAATATAATGTACCTGAGTAACATTTTCTTTAAGTTGTATTAATTTATGGCGCTCATTACCAACATATTTGTCATATTCAGTAGCATGTTGTAAAGAATAATGTCGTTGGATATTGAACGTCTTAATCAGTTGGAGTGTTTTATGACAAATTAAACACTTTGCCAATCCACTGCTCTCTACGAAAAAGAACTCCTCCTACCATGATACATTAAAAGCATAGGGAGTAGCGGTCCGCTTTAGTCTATGAGCGGAAGCTCCGTCTTCAAAGTTCGCCTTCATATTGCAGAGTCACCACAGCACCGACACTGAATGACGTACAGTATGAATACGTCACACCGCTCGCGAGACACGCTTTTTAAGGCACACAGCGCTCATTTCTCAGAATCACGTAATGTGCCCAGCTCTGGTTTAGTGGAAAGTTCATAGGTTTCTCAGAAAAGTGTTTTTTCTCGAAAATGTTTAACACCCTATTATTCAATAACTATTGCGAATTGGATCGTGATTTTTGTCTATATCGATAGAAAATCTAATACTCATTTATCCCTCTGTCATATTTCAATGACGTGGGCGATTTTCGTGTAAATTTAATCTAGAACCCATAAATTTGAATTGAACCCATAAATTTGAATCCACTGAACAATACAACCACATCGCATCATTGTAGCTAGAGAAGGAGGTGTGAGACAGTTGACGTACGCTGAGTTGGCTGACATCTTACATCTGTATTACGATACGAAAAGAGATTGTTAGAGGCGAGGTTGCCAGAATGCTAGAACTTAATGTTCTAATTAACCGTGTAGTTAATCACAGAACGTAATATAGGGTTTCTGTTCATTAAATTGTATCATATCGTCCCTTTCAATCTGTAGCACTGTTTCACTTTCACTCTGTATATGCCTTTTGGTGATAATTTGTTGCAGTACTTATATATGTCATGATCTTCATTTAATTTGGAGTAATAATTTTTACAATATTTCTTTGTATTCTAAATAGACAATTAAATTAGGTAATTCTTATGAGAAGTGTTTCTCAATTTCATTTCATTCACTCGTGTACTTGAAAAATTACAAAATATTGTACAGATTTACAGAATATATAAATTTGTAAAATTGCCATAATGTGTTAGTTTATATATAAACACAACATCTAATTTTTTTTTCTCTCATTTTATTTCACCTCATTCATCCATGTAATGTAAATTATATCATATTGTACTTGTGAAAAATACTTTAAACATAAGCTATACTGTAAATGGAATTGTATTTATAACCCTAACATGCCTATCACAGGTAAAATATGGTTCTAAGTAAAATTGGAGTATAATAAAATATTTCTGCAAACCTGACATCCATATATTAATTTTTATTCTGTTAGTGCGAACCATGCATTGCGCAATATGTTGTAAGACAATTTTCTTTTTTATAATGTAATTTATAAAATATTATTGGAAGTGTATTTGAAGTTATTCCAATATGCTTATCGCATTTAAAATGACGGTCAATAATGATGCCTAAATAAGCACTAACATATATACTTAAAAATATTTTTACAGAGCTTGGAGGTTCATTACCACCCTTACATAATCCCGCCATCGGTCCCAATCCTGAGCAAGATTAATACAGTCACTAGCATCATATATCTCCCTCAAATCCATTTTAATATTATCTTCTTATCTACGTCTCTGAGTCCCCAAAAGCATTTCTCCTTCAGGTCTTCAAATGAAACACTATATGCAGATTCATATGTGGTATATGCCCTGTCCATCTTTCAGTAACGCTCCCAGTTTATTCCAAATAAACTCTAGAAAAAATGCTGTTCTTTCGTAAGCACATGTATGTATGTACGTATTTATTCACACTGCAATGAGTATATACCCGGTGGCAGTGGTAACTAATTACACTCAATAATGACAATAATAAACTTATTAATTAAAAATACAGTTAATACCAATAATTAATACCAATAATTAATACTAACAATATTATTAATAATAATAATAATAATAATAATAATAATAATAATAATAGGAAATATCCTAAATTAAATGAAGCACGATCACTTAAAATAATATTTAAAATAAATCTAGTTTGTTTCTTAAACCTAAGTTCGAACTAAAACCCACGAGTATGATATGTTCATATCTGCACACTTACCTTTCCACATTACACTTATTTCGCTGTCAACTCACTCACTGCACTGGAACTACGACACATTTCACTGATTCTATCCTGATTTCACTAACACTTCAAAAACATTTCACTGTTCAAATACTTTGCACTGCCACTATAAACTATAAAGCTTCACTGACAGGTACACGTTTCACCTACACAACACACTTCACTGACACAACACACTTCACTGACACAACATAATTCTTCACTGATACAACACTTCAATAACAAAATATCATTTACACCCTTTACATACTGTGTATAATTACCGTCTATTAGTAAAGCCCTTAAGCCTATTTTTAAATACGTTTTTGGTTGTTGGTAAAGCCTTTAGTAAGTCTGCAGGTAAAGCATTCCAGTCCCTGATAGTACGATTGAGAAAAGAAAACTTTCCAGTGTCCGTCCTCTGTCTTCTTTCCCTCAGTTTATATGAGTGGTCGTTCCTTGAAGAGTAATTTGGCGGCTGCAACCTATTTTTTATTTCTCTCCAGGCAGGCTCACCTCTGTATGTTTATTAATACCTGTAAGTTATGTTTTGAGAATTAAAAGATTTTGTGTAAGTATCTGTTTTACAACTATAACAGCATTTCACCGGCATTATCACCTTCATCTCATTCAGACGCTAAATAACCTAAGATGGTAATAAAGCGTCGTAAAATAACCTACTAAAATAAAAAAACAACTATAACATTACTTTTTTAGACTAGAACGACGCTAAATAAACTGTACCTGGAATTTACTTTGAGTCTGTCTTATAGCATTACAGATGGATCTTTCGTAGCGGCAATTTTTCCCACTCGCTTTCTCGCTATTATGGGGCCGTTACGCACGCCACTGAAGAGTCTCGTGGCGGATGCTGAGATCCAATTTGTGAAGTGCTGACATGAATGTGCGCAGCCCTCTTCGTATCTCACCCGGCTCGACCTCCTTCACTTCGGCTTTTATCCGGGACGATTCCCCTAATTCCTTGTTTCGTTTCCACTCCATCTAACACAGGAGTAAGTCGCCCAGAAGAGACACCATTTCAGCTGAGTCACGGGAACACGCATAACGTATGTGTGAAGTGAGAGCAGCATATTTCTGCCATTGTCGCTGCCACTACTCTTGACGTACTGTAATTTGGTTCCTATCATCACTGACATCAACTTCAAGAGATGGCTTCTATTAGATCATTTTAAATAAAACTGAAGAAGGGTAACCGTAGTTACTGAATAAGGATATGATTAGAATTTGTAATATTAATGAAGTTTAGAGAGAAGTTTTATATGATATTCTTATTAAATTTGGTATTCCCAAGAAACTAGTTCGATTAATTAAAATGTGTCTCAATGAAACGTACAGCAGAGTTCGTAAAGGTCAGTTTCTGTCAGATGCGTTTCCAATTCACTGTGAGCTAAAGCAAGGAGATGCACTATCACCTTTACTTTTTAACTTTGCTCTAGAGTATGCCATTAGGAAAGTCCAGGATAACAGAGAGGGTTTGGAAATGAACGGGTTACATCGGCTGCTTGTCTATGCGGATGACGTGAATATGTTAGGAGAAAATTCACAAACGATTAGGGAAAACACGGGAGTTTTACTTGAAGCAAGTAAAGAGATAGGTTTGGAAGTAAATCTCGAAAAGACTAAGTATATGATTATGTCTCGTGACGAGAATATTGGGTGTTCAGTTCAAAGTGTGTCATGGCTCGCTGTATGCCGTCATGTGGCTAGCCGATGAGCCTAGAGAATTCAATCTTCCTACACTTCCGCAGAGGTGTATAACCTATGAGGCAGAGAAGTTGCCTAGCAAGTACGGCGTTCATTCTGAGGAGTACGTACCTATACGTACAGTACGCCGGTAGTGGCAGGAATGTGAACTGTTTGGAAATACGTACTGTCGGGATATGGGGAGAGGGTTAAGACGATTACTTACGTATTTGTTGACATTAACTTCGACGGTCAACATGGACACGGAGCATTTGATTTGTGTTGTGGAATGTTACCGTACGCAACCGATGACAACAAATACCCTGCGTACGACTTGCCGGCGCAAAACACAGTTCGAAAGAGGTTATGGTAGCACACAGACCGTACAGACCGCCATCTGTTGCTACGACGTTCAAGTTATACCGTACACGTTCTCAAGTTCAGGTTGAAGAACGCCTTGAATAATAGGCAACTTCTCTAACATATAAGCTGAAACTCGCTTCAAATCGGTGACCCAACAACAGTGACGTCATGACACACTTTGATATGAACACCCAGTATTGTACGAAATGGAAATATAAAAATTGGAAAATTATCCTTTGAAGAGGTGGAAAAATTCAAATACCTGGGAGCAACAGTAAGAAATATAAATGATACTCGGGAGGAAATTAAACAGAATAAATATGGGAAATGCCTGTTATTATTCGGTTGAGAAGCTTTTATCATCCAGTCTGCTGTCAAAAAATCTGAAAGTTAGAATTTATAAAACAGTTATATTACCGGTTGTTCTTTATGGTTGTGAAACTTGGACTCTCACTTTGAGAGAGGAACATAGGTTAAGGGTGTTTGAGAATAAGGTGCTTCGGAAAATATTTGGGGCTAAGAGGGATGAAGTTATAGGAGAAGGGAGAAAGTTACACAATACAGAACTGCACTCATTGTATTCTTCAAAAAAGTGTCGGGGGGGAGGAACTGATAATGTAGATTAAGCTTAAATTATTCTAATAATAATTGACAATATCAACAGTTTTCAGCTAAACCGAGTGTTGTTTTACAATCAGCAGAGTGGGATGAAATTGAAATGTCTATTGTGGGTATAATTATATACGATTAGTGACACTGACTATTATCTTCTCCATCTAATCATAGAAGTAATAACCAAAGAAGCCACAGCAACAAATTATCGATCACTATCGATTAGTAGTGTCAGGTATCTTTGAACACCAGTGTACAATCTTCTCAACATCACCGCTAGGATCGCGGATTGCTAATTCTGTTGCCAATAATTCTTATTACAGTCCCCGTTTCTGATGGAGAAGATGGTCACACTTCATTTACGTACTCATGTTATACTAAGCAATATTCTTGTTATGGCAAGGGTCCATGTGATCTGGAACTTGTGATGACATGTGTCTTTATTGACACCACCAAATAAATAAATAAATTATTTCCGTAATATTTTATTGTTTACATTAAAATATAAAATTTACATGTTATTCACAATCTGTACGTCATGATTATATTCAATATCAGTTAAATTACATTTAAATCATTCTGCCGCTTTAAATGGTAAATTGAATAGATAAATTTTGTTTTTTCCTAATGGTTGTTGGTTAACCTGATGAGTACGCCATCTTGTTGTTTTGATTTTTCTCTATGTTGTGTAATGTGATGTTTTGTGCGTAATTTTAATAAAATTTTTTTGCGTGTGCTTGAGTTTATAATATTTTAGGATGACAAGAACGATTGGTGAATGTTACTATTGGAGACATTGGCCAGTTTTACACTAATACTAAACATCTTGACGGGATAATAAAAGCCTAAACTAACATAACCTAACCTAACCTAAGTGCGTCGGTGTCTATTCCAAAATCGGTGGAAGTCGCTCAACGCTCGATT
Source organism: Periplaneta americana (assembly GCF_040183065.1). Lineage (NCBI taxonomy): Eukaryota > Metazoa > Arthropoda > Insecta > Blattodea > Blattidae > Periplaneta > Periplaneta americana. Next base: position 38,919,132 of record NC_091132.1, on the reverse strand, counting down.
AACCAATATTCGTTCAGTGGGCGGTGGATACTCTACATTGACCGAACGATTGTATATAATGGAAGTATCCAAAAAGGGTAAGTGTTGTGAAAATGGAGGTAAATTTCCAAAGAAATGAAAGTGTGTAGCAGTACAAGAAAATGCTAACCAAAATACTACAAGTGGACTCACGAAACATGATTTTCAGTGGTCCAAGTGCTTTCAAAAGGAAATTAACTTACTAAAATTGGAAAGTTTAGGTTCTAAATAATGTACACAGTGATTGCGACGAAAGTAGAAATGTGTCCATTAGAATGGAACTGATTTAAGTTTCTGAATAAATAAGAGTATGTAAATATTCTTAATGCATTAGTTTCTTGTGCGTAATAATAATATATTACGTGTTAGAATGAACGATTGCTATACACTAATCTATTAGAGGACCAGGGTGTAAAACTGTTAATGTTACGTTTTATACTTTTATTAAGGGTAAAAGTGTTGAATCCATGACCGTAACATACGCCATTCTCACTACAAATGTAGGTAATTGTATCATATCATTTTAAGTTGTTACGAAGTACTAACTCACGAAGTTAGAATTATTCTAGAGAAACCGATGGCAATTATATGTAGAGGAACGGAACAGCCAGGAGTGCTGCTTTGTTACCGCTAACTGCATTATCGACCGTCCGATCGTCGCTGGCCATCATATTTGTCACTCTTGTATAAAAGCAGTTACGTCTAAGCTTTTTATAGATACAGTACATTGATAGGAAGCAAATTTTCCTAGGGGATAGCTAATGACAAGAGTGTGATAAGCTTGGTGGATTAGTTGAGGGGATAGCTAAATGACGTGAGGCCGAGGAATGTCACGAGGTTTGTGGGTTAGATAAGAAAATAGATAAGTGACTGGGGACCAGGACTGTGATAAGGTTAGAGTGGGTTAGATGAAGAGATAGATAAGTGGCTTGAGACCGAAGAATGAGGCAAGGTTACAGTGGATTAGATGGGGGGATAAATGACAGGAGACCATGACTGTGACAAGGTTGCAGTGGGTAAAATGAGGGGATAGAAAGTGACAGGAGACCATGACTGTGACAAGGTTGAAGTGGGTAAAATGAGGGGATAGATAAGTGACAGGAGACTGTGACAAGGTTGGAGTGGGTAAAATGAGGGGATAGATAAGTGACAGGAGACCATGACTGTGACAAGGTTGCAGTGGGTAAAATGAGGGGATAGAAAGTGACAGGAGACCATGACTGTGACAAGGTTGGAGTGAGTAAAATGAGGGGATAGATAAGTGACAGGAGACCATGACTGTGACAAGGTTGGAGTAGGTAAAATGAGGGGTTAGATAAGTGACAGGAGATCATGACTATGACAAAGTTGCAGTGGGTAAAATTAGGGGATAGATAAGTGACAGGAGACCATGACTATGACAAGGTTGCAGTGGGTAAAATGAGGGGATAGATAAGTGACAGGAGACCATGACTGTGACAAGGTTGCAGTGGGTAAAATGAGGGGATAGATAAGTTACAGGACACCATGACTGTGACAAGGTTGGTGTGGGTAAAATGAGGGGTTAGATAAGTGACAGGAGACCATGACTGTGACAAGTTCGGAGTGGGTAAAATGAGAGGATAGATTTGTGACAGGAGATCAGGACTGTGTCAAGGTTGGTGTGGGTGAGATGAGGGGCTAGATAAGTGACTTCAGGCCGAGTTGTGTGACAAATTTAGAGTGAGTTTGATTAGGGGATAGATATTGAGTGACGTTAGGTGGAGGATTATGGTAAGGTTAGATTGGATAAGATGAAGGAATAGATAAGTGACTGGAGCCCGAGGGCTGTGTCAAAGTTAGAGTGGGTTAGATAAGTGACAGGACCCCGAGGACTGTGATTAGGGTTACTGAAGAATACGATACAGCCATATTAGAACGTAGTGATGAAACAGAAATGACGATGATGACTTAATGTAATTATATATGCAAGGCATACCAAAACCCTCAACAAAACTAACCTAACCAGTCACTGGTTTTCAGCCTTACGAAAATCTCTTAATCTACCAAAAAATCTTGAAGTTTCGTATAGTGTTCTCCAGTAGACCCAGAAGATTATATTTTGTTAGGTGAGGGAACAGCTAAGTGACTGGATATCGAGGATTGCGACGAGGTTAGTCACAGATGTTCGTAGTGTATCCCTACTCCAGGCTACAGTTAGTGCGTTAGTGCCGATAAATAAACAAAAAATCCTATTGTACACTTAATGGGTTTTGAGATAAATACTTAATAATTTCCTTCTGTCATGAAGTGAGATAATTACAATATGAACATATCATATAAGATTCTTTCTAGCAAAATAATTTTGTCAACTCTTTCAACTTAGCTGTTCTAGAATTTCATGCTACTTATCAGGAGTCTATTTTGATCCAAGAATATTTGTTGTTATAATACGATATAACATACTGAAATTTTATAAAGAGTAGAAGGAAATTGAAAGTTATTATTGCACCTAGATTTAGTCACTATGTTTAAACAATTAATTAATTTCAATTCGATTAGTTTAATAGCAGACTAGGCCTATTTATTTTTTCAATTATCGGATAACATATTCACTTTCCTTGAAATAAAACACAGAAAGGAAATTATTGCAGCAAATGTTAATATTCATATTCTTTATTTGCCTGAAGGTACAAGAATACAAGAGGCCTCGTCAATATAATAATATAAAAAAACAATGTGTCAGTATTTAAAATATTAAAAGAGTAAAAAATAATAAAATTTAACTAAAATAGTACATCATTTTCAAAAAATTCATTCATATTATAAAATGGATTATTTTGTAGCCATCTCTTAATTTGAAGTTTAAATTGTGTTTCATTATATTTGTTGGTATTTTATTATATACTTTTATTGCAGTAATTACATAGCTTGATTGTGTTTTTTGCAACCTGACATGTGGTATGTTTAATTGATCATTATTTCTGGTTTCATAACGATGCAGATCAACTATAATTGTATAATTAGTAATATTCTTGTTTACATACATTAAAAGTTCAAAAATATATAGATTGTAGACTGTCATAATCTTTTCATTTTTAAAAAGTTATCTACATGATAGTCTGGGTGGTGACATTGTTAAAATACGAACTGCCTTTTTCTGCAGTAACAAAATGTTTGGAAGGTCAGAACTATTTCCATATAAAAGTAATCCATATCTAATAACACTTTGAAATAGTGCATAATAAACTTGTTTTAAATAATGTTTGGGAATCTTGTACATGATACTTCTCAAGAGATAAATTACTCTAGAAATTCTTTCACATACCTAACAGACATGGCTGTTCCACCTTAGTTTAGGATCCAGATACATACCCAGCCTCTTTACAGATTCATTTATCACATTATTTTGGTTTTGTTTCAAACTTAGAGTTAACACATGAGTGTTCTCATCATTAACAATAAATACATTAATTGAAAACCACTTTCTTATTTCAGCAAATACAGCTTGCTTCATAAAATCTAACTCAGCAGTATTATTATGTGTGATAACAAAAGTTGTATCATCAGCATACATTATAGTTTTAGCCGACACATTGTATGGCAAGTCATTTATCATAATAAGAAACGGGAATGGACCAAGAATAGAGCCCTGAGGAACACCACATTTAATTGGAGCTACAGCACTTCTTTTTCCATATACATCAACAATATGGCAACGTCCAAGCAAATATGAACGGAAAAATGTTTGTTCTATCCCCCTTATGCCGTAGTATGCAAGTTTCATTAACAATACATCATACGGAATGGAATCAAATGCCTTACTTAAATCATTAAATATAGAATCTGTATAATGTCTATTTTCAAAGGATGCATATATAGTTCTCAATAATTCATCAATTGCATTGTGAGTAGTATTACGTGGACAGAACCCAAATTGTGAAGGAATAATGTCATGTAGTTCAAAATATTCTCTCAATTGTAAGAGTACAACACTTTCTAGTATTTTACCAAAAATGGGTAAAATAGCAATTGGTCTATAGTTTCCAGCATAATTTCTTCCACCTTTCTTATAAATAGGGACAGTTTTTGCTAATTTAAATTTCTGAGGAAAAATTCCATCCTTTAAACATCTGTTAATGCAAACAGTAAGTGGCAAAAGTATATGATGTATTATATCTTTTACTAGAGTATTACTTATACCACAAATATCCATACTATTGGAGTTTTTCATTTTTAACTACATTTAGAACCTCTATTTCTGTTACTGCACGCCATTGAGGAACAGGGTTATTAAATAACAGGCTTTGAGCTGATACACCATATGTGTCAGAAATTAATTTTGCTTTACAACATATGTCACTAATACAATTTGAAAAGTAATTCGAAAATTCGTCTGGAGAAATATATATATATATATATATATATATATATATATATATATATATAGGAATTTTATGAGTTGAACTGCCTACTTCAGCCTTAATAATATTCCATGCAGCTTTACATTTATTATTAGACTTTTCAATGTAACTCATATTGTTAGCTAACTTGGCATTTCTCAGAGCTTTCATATATGTATTTCTATATTCTTTATACAACATCAAAGATTCTTGTGATTTTGTTACTTTAAAAACAATGTTTAATGTCATTACCCTTTTCTTCATTTGTTCTAAATTGGTATTATACCATTTATTTGTTATTCTAACATTCTTCCTTTCCTTAGTATTGTTTACATTTACAGCCGTAAGTGGAAAACACGTTTCAAAAGCTTCTAGAAATGTATCTAAAAATTCTGTAAACAATTTCTCCGCAACGATGAAAGAGTACGATGAAAGAGTAATGGAACGGAGAAAAATTCTCTCCGGCGCCGGGATTTGAACCCGGGTTTTCAGCTCTACGTGCTGATGCTTTATCCACTAAGCCACACCGGATAGAACCCCGGCGTCGGACAGAATCGTCTCAGATTAAGCTCCAACTCTTGGGTTCCCTCTAGTGGCCGCCCTCTGCACTACGTCATAGATGTCTATGAACGTAGGACCGATGTCCACACATGTGCTGAGGTGCACTCGTTATGAGTGACTAGTTGGCCGGGATCCGACGGAATAAGCGCCGTCTTAAATCACGAAGTGATTTACGCATATCATATATATATTATTTTAATGTACCGAAGTACATATGATATTTCCATGCATATTTCCCGGCGCCGGAGAGAATTTTTCTCCGTTCCATTACTCTTTCATCGTATGATGACGCAGAATATCTGCATGGAAATATCATATGTACTTCGGTACATTAAAATTATATATATATATATATATATATATATATATATATATATATATATATAATTTCTCCGCATCTTACCTATCACTTTTTAATAGGTTGTCCCAAGCTATATTATTCAAACAAGATATAAAAGCACCAATATTATTTTCAGTTAAAAATCGTTTATACATTATCGAATGACTATGATTAACTACATAATTAATTCCAGTTAGTGATAAAATTAAAGCTGAATGATCTGAAAGAGAGGGGTCTAATACCTCTACAGTGTAACTATGTTTATCAAGATTTGTTGCAAAATTGTCTAAACAAGCTTCCATCCTTGTAGGTTCATTATTAACATAAAAATATCCCATATATCTAAATATATTTTGCAGACGATTATTATCATATAATAACATAATTATTATGTTTAAAGAATTAATTATTATTATTAATTTAGTATCATCATCTGCTGAAGTAGACAGAACAAGAAGCTAATTTTAAAAATACAAATAATTACCCTTGAACCTACAACAATTTACTCATAGCCCACATGACAGTTTATGTATATTTGTTTCATTTGTTCGCTTTTCAAATACACGTTTATTTTGTCCAGAACAAAACAATATCACTAATACAGTTACAGGTAAACAAAATATCCCATATAATTTCATAGTGTGAGGAATTTATTGACAGATTTAAACATGTTAAGTTAATTTCCCTGTATATAATTCAGATTACGATTTTTGCGTTAAGATAATAGTATATTATAATACTAGTTTACAATTATGTACTTTAATTCAGGAGTAAAAATTTCGTGAGTTCCATAATTTCTTACGAAAGCTTCAGTATCTTCACAAGGATACGCAGATATGGCATCCTGGATTAAAGAAACTAAATTTGAAGTGTTTTATTACGATTTGTTTTTTGTAATTTTTAGAAAAAACATGTAGATGAAATATCCGGCTTTTCTATAGCATGCCACACTGAAACTTCCAACTTGTATTTTTCTAACTTATACGATGCGGGAATCTGTAACAGGTTAGTTGGGTTAAGTTAATACAGACTTTCTGTTTGCCTTGCATTAACGGATCTGTGACAGGTTAGAGTAGTTTAGGCTTTCGGTGCGCCTTGTATATATGAAACTGTGACAGATTTAGGTTAGGTTAGTTTAGACTATTGGTATCCTTGCACATACCAAATGAAGTGAATTGTGCGTTTCGCTTTCATTTTGAAGTGTTCTAGTTCTTTATTTCTCTTGTTAATTAGTCACTTTTAGGTTACTCACACCGATCAATTCTTTCCAATTTATTTATTTATTTATTTATTTATTTATTTATTTATTTATTTCAAATATACAGAATAAAGAAATATAATTACAAAACAAAGAGAAATACAAATAAAATAATACAAGCAATATAAAAAGAAGATACGGTAGTATTAACAAAATTTAAGACCGAATGAGCAGCGCTCGTGCTCGGTCGTAGTTTTAGCTATTTTCCAATGTGTTTTAAAGTAAACTGATGTCCTATTTAAATTCTTTGCATTTAAAACTACCTTCTTTCTATAAATTAGACAGTTTTTCTACTTTTTTTTCGTAAAAGAAACCTTCACTGTCACGTGCTATAGAAAACCCTAGTTTTCTGCCCAAGGCAGGTTTTGCACTGCAAACCCAGCATTCTCCAATCTTTCCTATTTTCTTCTTCGTTTTAGTCTCCTCATACGATCCATATATTTTATTGTCGTTTATAATCTTATATCCTCTTCTGCCCGAACTTTTCTCCCGTTTACCATTTTTTCAAGTACATCTTTCAGTAGGCAATTTCTTCTCAGGCAAATCCTTTCTCTCTTCCTTATCAGTTTCAGCATTATTATTTCTTCACCCACTGTTTCTAGCACAGCTTCGTTCCTTATTTTGCCTGTCCATTTTACACCGTTCAATTCTTCTTCATATTCACATTGCAAATGCTTCTAATCGGTTCCCTTCACTTCGTCGTAATGTCCATGTTTCTAATGTCACACTCCACACAAAGCACTTCACTTCACTAGTCTCTTCATTATCATTGTTATTAGCATTATTATTAAGTTATACATCGTAATGAAAATAAAATGACTCGCTTATTTTGTCAATGTGTGTAGTAATACACGCATTAAGGGAACATAATATTTTGTTGTTTTTATGTGATTGTCTTAGAAATGTTTAGTACGTTATTTAACGACACTGTATCATACACTAGGTTCTTCGGCATCGAGGGAATTGGTGATGGCAAGATGGTATTTGGAGGAATGAAGCCGAGAATTCGCCACGTGACTACCAGACTTTCGCCTTACATTTGTGAAAAACCGGAAGAAGCCCAACCAGATTATCAGGCCAAGCAGGAATCGAACCCACCTCCGATCGCAGCTCTGGAACGAGAGGGAAAAGTGCTACCAACTGAACTAGTCCGGTGATCACCTTAGAAGATTAAAGTAAGTGCTGAACATTAATATTATAAAAGATGATTGTCATTTTTGGCCGGTGGTATTGTATTGTATTTATTAATATTCCATGGTATTCGTACATTGCTTCTCAGCTAGAATATGGAACAAGTCAAAAAACTTAATACTGCTATAAAGTCTTAGGGTGCTATTCCTAGACATTTCGCAGCACGCGCTACGAGCGTACTAAACTAGCCCCGGCTATCCACAGGTTACTTGTACAGAATTCAAATCATATCCTATCGCTAACACTGGTTTATGAACGTGAAAAACGTTAGTTCGCTGATCATCCACCGAAAGCCCGCGCTAAGAATGTCTATGAATACGACCCTAAATGTCTTAATTTATAGTCACAGTCTAGTTGAAATATATACAGAAAAGGTTTACAGAATAGTCTACTAGTACAACACAAAGTTTTAGTATCAGTTTCATGAAGCGTTGTTGAAAGTCATGAATTCATGTACAGAATAGAAGGCGTGAGAAATTAGGTACTTCTTTAATTTGGACCTAAATAACCTTATGTTTTGAGTTTCATTTTTATACCGATAGGGAGGCTATTAAAAATATTTACTGCCATATAACAGAATCTGATTTCACACACCAGCTATAACGGCTGGGGGATCATCGTGCTAACCGCACGATACCTCCATTCTGGTTGGATGATCGTCCACCTCTACTTCGACATGTGGACGTGAGGCCAGCATCCGACTGGTCGTTCTTGGCCCTGCAAAGGGCTGTAGCGCCATGGATTTGGATTATTATTATTATTATTATTATTATTATTATTATTATTAAATTTATGAGTAATGACAATCTAAGTTTTTTCTGAAGACGGATTGGTGGACTAGGATTCAGCAGATGCTGTAAAGGACATCGAAACTAGTCAACCCGTTACAATAGCATCTTTATTTAAAATGTTAACACAGTAAATTCGTTATTTATTAATTTAAATAACTTAACATTTAATCAGTGAGTTATAGTTATCTTGCCTGAAGGGGCTGATATTATTATTTGTCACTTTTAAAAGAACTGAACGTTTTTAAAATGCGTGAAATGTACAATTAGAAAGTAGCCTTATATATAATTTAATCACAATGATTTTTTTAACTTGAAATCTATGTAGTGAATAAATAGAAGAGCATCGAAATTGTTGGTGAAAATAGAGTCATTTATGTTCTGAGCTTCAACATTGTAACGGCAGTTTCATATTAAAATTAGAATTCGTTTTCTGGCGCGTTACCATTAGGGGTCGCTCAGAATTAGAGCTGTGCAATTATTAAATAATGTCGAGGTAATTCATCATCACGGTCATGCAATTTACTCTTTTAAAAGGTAATAAATGAACACGGTTCGCTGGATGCCAGCCTCTAATTATACAAGTGCAAACAATAGAGTAACTTAATCCAATATGTTTGGTGATCGGATTACCCTACACTCATGTGCAGTATGTACATGGTGCGCCATATGTTGTTACTTGTGTATTTGCTTTCCTGAACCACAATCGGGTACAAAATAACCACATTAACAATAGAACTACATTGATAGCCTGTAGAGACATGTTTACTGCATGCAATGAGGAACGTACTGAATGTAACCTTTAAATTTCCTACTTATACGTACATTATCGCATAGCTGCAATAAAATTATTGAAATCCACTGAATTTGTATCAAAATTCTGCTACCACTACCTTTCAGATTTATTTTCGTTTAAAAATACAGATTTTTTTATGTAGTGTTCCGTCGGTGACAGACTCCACATGGCGGGCAGCGATGCATCACTCATGGGCAGAAAGTCGAATGCACTCACGCACGGTACTTGTAATTGATCCATTAGTACGACTTCGCAAAATCTGCAAAACTTAACTGGGGACTAGGTCATCAAGCCCTTAAAACAATCTATAAAGGGGCTGTACTCCCAATGCTACTGTATGGAGCGCCAGTGTGGCAAGATGGTATCTGGAAACACAAAAATATTGCTAAATACAAAAGAGTACAGAGACTCATGAACATCAAGATTTCCAAAGCCTACAGAACTATTTCTTATGAAGCTTCATGTGTAGTAGCCGGACTCACACCAATAGATATAATAATACAGGAGAGAATGTAAATCTACAAGGCAATGCATAACGAGAGTGAAACACTTTTACAAATTGAGACCGCCCCAGAACTGGAAAACTGGACTCACCCAGCGGAAAGAGTAATCATTAAAGAGGCGGAAGAAAATAAAGATTCCCCGATAGAAATATATACGGATGGAAGCAAGATTGATGGAAAAGTCGGTGCTGCTGCGGTCGTCTCTCAAAATGGAAATGTACTTCACAAACTGAAGTTCAAACTGCACAACGAATGTTCCAATAACCAAGCTGAACAAATAGCCATATTGCAATCGCTTTACACACTCCAAGAAAATCCAGAAAACAGAATCACTGAAAGAACAGCAGTAGTATACACTGACAGCCAAATAACCATAGACCATAGACAGCTTGAAGACAATAGATGGACGATTCACATAAAATGGGTGAAGGCTCACATAGGGATCTACGGAAATGAACTGGCAGACGAACTCGCTAAGGAGGCAGCAAAACAAGACAATCTACAAATTATATACACGAAGATACCGAGAAAGGAAATAATACACCGCATAAAAGTAGAGAGCACAGAAAAGTGGCAACTGCAATGGAACCAGACAACAAAAGGAGCAGAAACCAAGCAGTTCTTCCCAATCATCAATGACAGGTTAAAAACAAACATCAGGCCCACACCAAACTTCACTGCAATAGTCACAGGACACGGCAAAACAAGATCATATCTCCACCGCTTCAACATAGTAGATTCTCCAATGTGCCCCTGCAACGGAGGGAACAAGACTGTAGACCACATCCTCTATGAATGCCAAGTGATAGCGAGTGAAAGAGAGAAACTAGTGAATAGTGTTCTAAAACGGGAAAACAGGCCAGTTTCGAAAAATAGATTAACAAATAACTATAGAAACAGTTTCATACAATTTGTAAATTCAATAGACTTTGAGAAACTAAATCAGGTATAAATAACGAAAGGACATGTTAGGCTAGACTAAGAATTTTATAATGATTTTTAGTTAAATGTTTAGATAGGCGTGTAGTGTTACCCACGAGTAACGGAGCATGCCGATTATGTGTACTAAATTAAAAAAAAAATAGTACGACTTGAAATTGTGTGATTCTTAATACAGACCCCACTCGGTCTGACTGACAATAATACTGATCGTTTGTGGTCTGAAATGACGGCCAGTACTGAAGGAGATCCGGATTTCCATCAGTATTGTAGATTTGAGGGGGTACTGACAGTTATACTGAGAGTGTAGAGGAACTCGTCAGTATTTTAAGGAGCAGCCATAAACGATGACGTGTGTGCTAACTCCTTCCAGGAGGAATATTCGGTACGGCGAGGTATTCTGAAGATATAACAACATTTCATTGAATTACCTGAGATGGTACTCATCCGACGCGTCATATGTGAATATAAACAAACGCAATGCAGCACTTGACACACTGTTCGGTGAGTTTAATAAAATTAAGCCAAATTCAATCGTGAGGAAAAAATGAATATCTTTCGCATTATCGTCATGTGTGTTTGATGCACTTAACTTTCTCAATAATTAAAAAAAAAATCCTGTTTCTCTTAACAGTAAAAACCTAAAGTTCTAATCTTTCTGTGTAGCATATACAGGCTGGAAGGTAACCACTGCACCAAAATGGAACTGGTAATATATTATGAGGAGAGATCTGACAAATCTAAATAAGTTTTTTTTCTAACATTCATCGTTTTAGAGTAAATCGTTGTGTTTTTATGAAGTATTTGGCAACATCACTGTTATACTACAATAATTCTAGAAACCGCGGCACCCGTCCCTTACCTTCCTCTCACTCTCTGCTATACTCAGTCACACGCACTCGACAGCGTGCTGCGTTGCAAGATTTATTTTAACTATTTTCACTGTTCTTCAATTTAAATTCATGGCTAAACGTTAAATCGCAATATAGCGAACGTAGAAGCTCCGCCCACGACCCCTTCCACTTTTCCCCTACTAGCTCATCAGCCACTTCCCGTACTGGCGTTCGCTATATTGCGATTTGCCCATTTTCTTTTATTTGTATTAGATATATTCAGTGAGTCTTATTTCTTTTTAATTTTGACTGAATCTGAAGGATTTCCAGGTGTTCAGGCTTATTTATGGGGATACAATATATGTGTTGGCAACACTGGATCCTTATCTTATTCATGCGAGTAACTGGAATGTTGTTATTCGAATACTGTTTGTGTATCGTGACCAGAATATTGTACGAAATGGAAATATAAAAATTGGAGATTTATCCTTCGAAGAGGTGGAAAAATTCAATTATCTTGGAGCAACAGTAACAAATATAAATGACACTCGGGAGGAAATTAAACGCAGAATAAATATGGGAAATGCCTGTTATTATTCGGTTGAGAAGCTTTTGTCATCTAGTCTGCTGTCAAAAAATCTAAAAGTTAGAATTTATAAAACAGTTATATTACCAGTTGTTCTGTATGGTTGTGAAACTTGGACTCTCACTTTGAGAGAGGAACAGAGATTAAGGGTGTTTGAGAATAAGGTTCTTAGGAAAATATTTGGGGCTAAAAGGGATGAAGTTACAGGAGAATGGAGAAAGTTACACAACGCAGAGCTGCACGCATTGTATTCTTCACCTGACATAATTAGGAACATTAAATCCAGACGTTTGAGATGGGCAGGACATGTAGTACGTATGGGCGAATCCAGAAATGCATATAGAGTGTTAGCTGGAAGGCGGGAGGGAAAAATACCTTTGGGGAGGCCGAGACGTAGATGGGAAGATAATATTAAAATTGATTTGAGGGAGGTGGGATATGATGATAGAGACTGGATTAATCTTGCTCAGGATAGGGATCAATGGCGGGCTTATGTGAGGGCGGCAATGAACCTCCGGGTTCCTTAAAAGCCAATAAGTAAGTAAGTAATGTAGATATATTGAATCGAGTTATGACAGCAAAACAAATGAAAATTAACAGCGATGTACGCTGTTAAAGAAACCACTTCCTGATGATCATCGCCAGAGTTTATAATCGCCGGTGATGATCGCTGTAAACAAACCGTAGCTTTATAGCCTTACATACCTATACTCTGAAATTAATTCTCCTTCTTATTCTTCTTTTGTGGCTCTACTTACCAGGGTGGAAGTTAGCCTCTGCTGTGTGCCTCCATTTTTTTCTCTTCCATTCCTTGGCTTTCAATTCTGTTTTATCATATCAAGATGTAGCTCTAGACTACATGCATGTTGTCCTTGACCAGCATTAGTTTTTTGTCTCCTAGAGTGAAATTCCCCTCTCCATATTTTCTCCAGTACCCAGGGGTCCTTCATTCACGTCATGTAGCCTATCAATTGCCTCTCGCTTTACTCTCCTAGCTTCACATCATAATCGTAATACACATTCACAGCACAATATGTTGCTATCAATACCACGTCATCAGACATCTCTGTACTCAAGTTCTTTCTCAATAGCCATGGCCCGCTCATGGAATTCGCTGTCGCTGGAAATCAGGGGTAGTCTTAGTCCTCAGTTGTTTAAAATTAGGTTGTTTACAAATATTTTTAATGCACAGAATTAATTTTTTTAGGTATAATTTTTATTATTATTATTATTATTATTATTATTATTATTATCATCATTATTACTACTACTACTACTACTACTACTGGGTGTTCAGTTCAAAGTGTGTCATGGCTCGCTGTATGCCGTCATGTGGCTAGCCGATGAGCCTAGAGAATTCAATCTTCCAACACTTCCGCAGAGGTGTATTATCTATGAGGCAGAGAAGTTGCCTAGCAAGTACGGCGTTCATTCTGAAGAATACGTACCGATACGTACGGTAACGCCGGTAGTGGCAGGAATGTGAACTGTTTGGAAATACGTACTGTCGAGATATGGGGAGAGGGTTAAGACGATTACTTACGTATTTGTTAACATTAACTTCGACGGTCAACATGGACACGAAGCATTTGATTTGTGTTGTGGAATGTTGCCGTACGCAACCGATGATAACAAATACCCTGCGTACGACTTGCCGGCGCAAAACACAGTTCGAAAGAGGTTAAGGTAGCACACAGACCGTACAGACCGCCATCTGTTGCTACGACGTTCAAGTTATACCGTACACGTTCTCAAGTTCAGGTTGAAGAACGCCTTGAATAATAGGCAACTTCTCTGACATATAAGCTGAAACTCGCTTCAAATCGGTGACTCAACAACAGTGACGTCATGACACACTTTGAAATGAATACCCAGTACTATCATTACTATTATTATTTTACACAGTCATTACTTTATTTTTCCATTAACACTTATATCTAGGTAATTGTCATTGTCTCAATGTAACACGTGCTGTGCTGATCATACTAATTCTACTATTCCTTTGTGAGATTATATTCATATGTATTAATTCTTTTTTTAAGTTAATACTGTATACTAGAATGTATTTTCCTGTTTGTGATTATGTATTCAGTCTCTTTTTTTATTATTGTTATTTTAAAGTCAATACTGATTGTGTATATGTATTCAATCTCTCTTTTTTACTTAATTATGTTTATTATTATTATTTTTAAGTTAATATTTGTATACCTGTATATGTTTTTCTGTATGTGATTTGATCCTGGTTGAGTGGAAGAGAAGGCCTGATGGCCTTAACTCTGCCAGGGAAAATAAAACTATTATTATTATTATTATTATTATTATTATTAATCTTAATTTGTGAATGTATTGTGGTCTTACAATGTAGTATTCAATTCTTTGCTATACATTTTCTCTGTCCCTTTCATTGATTTCATTTGTATGCTACGAATTGGTGTAGTTGTATTCAACCTCCACCGAAAATTTTAGCGGCACTGATTCGAAAAGGACCCCTAATATTTTTTGAAAGTAAGGCATTAGAATTGCGTGTTGACTTAAGATGGAAATTACAGCCATGTGAATATGTTGCAGATCTTGGGAAATAATCCACGCAGGACCAGACTTGGAAGCAGGCCATGTTTACAAGAAAGAAAGCTACAGAGAATTAAAAATAAACAAGAGGATGAGAAGACATTATGGAGATGCTGATAATCCGGAGTCTGTGGAGGAAATGGTTATAGGATATGACATGTGAGTAAAGTCGGCACAATATATTGTGAGGTCACAATCAAGTATATACAGTCACGAAGCTCAATACGTAGTAAATATGCAAACATTAGATAGTTGCTCACCACTAGTATCGCTAATATCGCCTCATTACAGACAATGCGAAATAGTATCGATACAGTCTATTGTTTCTGGCACTCTCAAAACTCAAGCTTCGCGACTGTATATAGTAGAATGTAGTGAGATACTAAAAAATCCAAGATGGCTGTACTTCAGTGTTACCAACTTTGAACGTAAATGTAAAGCACTAATATTAATTCTTTTCAAATTGTCAGTGGAGAGCATTAGAAAATTGTCGATGACCAGAATAAAACAAACTCTGAGGAAAAAGAAAACAATTTATGCCACGAAAGCTGGTATTATGTGCCTTAAATCAAATTTGAGCAGCAATATAAACGGTCATGTCTTCAAAAATCTTATTCTTCTTAAAACTACATTACATTCATCGCTATTATTTTGAATTTCTTTTGTTGTACATATTCCTCTTTGATACATTTAGATACGTATGTATAAATATAATTAAATAGTAAAATGGGAATTGTGAAATCTTAATTTTTAACTAACCAGGTAATGAAAATTTAAAAATCATACTTACTTTTCACGACCAATCTCTATACAAAAAGAATTAAACTTTAATTTTGTATAATAAGGATTCATTTCAACCAAATGAAAGGACAACTGAAGTATTTTTATTTTTTCACGATTAATGGAGAAGGGTGATGTAATTATATATTTATTTATTAATTCTTTGTTTATAAAGACGACATCAAATTAATTTGTATATTCAAGACTTTAAATTTCAATAAGATTACACATAAAATAAATTTAATAAAAAGTAGAATAGAATTAAACGAAAATGTGAGCATAAAAGGACTGTTGTAACTGTAATTGATATTGATTTACGTAATTAATATGTCAAGTGTGTTTACATGTATGAAGCAAGATGTATAAATGAGCAAAAAACTTGCTGACAAGCATGTAGCAGGAATTTAAACTGTTCATGGTAGAAAATTGTGAAAAGGAGCATATAAATAAGTTTTAAAGTTTTAATAGTTATCACGATTGGTTTAAACATTCACTAAAACTATACGTAAGTGCAAGTTTGAACAATTAATTACTGAGATTTGCGATAAATTAATCAGGTTAGGAAATTGTATATTTATTATGTATAACTTACTTTGTATATAGATCATTTTTTGAAATGATTAAGTTTGTACTTTTGCGATCTAATATCAATAAATCTATCACATCTATCATCCATATATTTATTTATTACGTTGTTGTATAACATTATGGAATGCTGACAAGGTGATATATTAAATCAGAATTACACAATTTCAATATCCCGACTTTTGCCTCAGGACTAAAGGAATACTTCGACAAAGAACAGGTTGCAAATAACTTTATTTTATTTTTTTAAGATACAAATTTAACATAAATCACAGTTAGGCAACAACAAAAATACACAATGAACAATCAACTGTATTATTTTCTGAGTAACAGCACACTTATTTTATTTTTCTGAAAAACACAAAGTGATATATGAAAAGAAAATAACTATGGTTTTGGACAGACATATTATGTTTGCTGCAGCATTTGCATCAGCCAATAATTCTGAAATTAGTCATTATGTTACCAAATTTCCAGACGTCCTCTTCCTTAACCAACCTCTTGATAATGTTCGTTGGCATCATAGGATCCTTTGAGACTGAAAGAAAGACAGAATTTGGTTTAACGCAGAAATTATCAATGTTGAAAGGGGATCTGTGAATGTTTTATATAAGAAAGGAATTATACATAGTCCCAAAAATAGAAGAATCAAAAATATATTACGTTGTACACAGAGTGAAACTTAATACTGCATAAATAACATTGTACCAGTATGTAAAAATATGACATCAGGCTTTCAAAAAGAAATGTTGAAAATAAGCCAAACTTTCAGTGCAATGTATCTCAAGGATCTGGCAAGTTTTGAAGCAAAATACCACCCTCACAGGATTCTTTGCTTTTGAAGGTACAGAATTCTTTGCTATATCATATTTTGTGAAAAAATAGTGGTACTGATACTCAAGGATCAACATTAGGTCCCTTACTTTTTCTAGTGTTCATAAATGATCTTGCCCCCCTAATAAAAGATGTAGGTCGTCCCATATTATTTGCAGACGACACAAGTATAGTAATTACAGCCAATAACTCCAACACATTCCAAACTTCGACAGAGGAAATTCTCTTCAAAATATGTGACTGGTTCTCAGTCAATAAATTGGTATTAAATTGTAACAAAACTAACATAATTCAATTTAAATCCTGTGCAAATTCAACCTCGCAAATTTCTAGCGCAAAATTAACAACAGATCCCTATTAGAAACAACGACAACCAAATTTCTTGGCTTAAAAATCGATAATGTGTTAAATTGGAAAAATCATATTAAAGAAATTACCCCCAAACTAAATTCAGCGTGTTTTGCTATTAGATCTATGCAAAAGATAGTAAATATCAATACCTTAAAAACAATATACTTTGCATACTTCCACTCGGTAATGAGTTTTGGAATAATATTCTGGGAAAATTCCACAGAGAGTAACAGTATATTTCTATTACAAAAAAAAAAGAGTAATTAGAAAAATAGTAGGTGCCAAATCTAGGGAATCTTGCAGGACTATTTTCAAAAACTACAAATAATGCCCATGGCTTGTCAGAATATCTTTTCATTAATAATCTTCCTCGTATGTAATCGTGAAAACTTTGTAACTAATTCAACAGTTCATAGCATAAATACACGTCAAAAAAAATGACTGATACTAAAACTTTGTGTTGTACTAGTAGACTATATAGTAAATCTCGTCTGTATATATATTTCATCTACACTGTAACTATAAATTAAGACTTTATAATAGTATTAAGTTTTTTGACTTGTTCCATATTCTAGCTGTAAAGCAATGTATGAATACCATGGAATGTTAATAAATACAATACAATACAATACAATACAATACAAGACATCTCATTATCAGACACTTTCACTTTCCTCTGAATTAACGGTGGCCTCTGATGTGTCTGTCCAGCTGCAAGTAGTTGTGCAAAATGGATGTTTGAGAGGTTGGTGTGTCCGAAGAGACCAACAAAATAAGCTTCACTGGCTTGTTGAAACACCACGATAGCTAATCTCTGGAAGTGAATCTGTCGTTAAGTCCTATGCAACAGAAAAAACACAACTTGAAATTATCAATGATGTGATCGTCTAGCATCCTTGTATTTGAATGTACAGCAATCTATCTGTAGACATATAATATTTTGTTAAAAAAATAGTGGGTTTTGATATTAGGTGTCTGATCGTCAGATATATTTTCACTTTTCTTAAATTAGCGGTGGCCTCTGATGCACCTGTCCCTGCTGTATGTCGTGCAAAATGGTAACCCCCCATGGCATGGATGGTGGAGAGGTTGGTGTATTCGAAGACCAGCCTCCTATGACACCTCTTGGGCAATGATTGCGTTGATAAATTGGTATACACAACTCGCTTCATATGGCTAAATATTTCTTTATGACAAAAGACCGCAAATACTACTGAAATAAAAATGTACGTAATAATATCGGGAGGTAAATAAGTAACACGCTATGAAACGTTACAGATTAGAAACAATCAAACGATCCGTGACGCGTATGTGTGAGCGGGACATGAGAATTATATATTGTTGAGTATCGAGATAATATAAAGAAGTTAATTACAGTTTTGTAATCTGTACCAGATAGTAGCAGTGGTTGATACTACATTAAAGCAATTAGCCATGGGCGTGTCGATTGATATGGTTTCGGTAATGAATTAAAGTTCGTAACTTTCGATAGTCGACAGCGATGAGAAGAACGGCACCAAAAGTTTAGTGTCATTGAATCCACATTCACTGTGAATTGCAGTATATAGCATCGAGACAAAAATTCATTTACCCAAGAGCCGCCATGTAGAACCTATTAAACAGAGATTTAAAAGTATATTTGAAACTAATTATGGATTTTATACTATGTGTAAAGTTGCCATAGTTTTGGTAGCGCAAGAACACGTTGGTGTCCAAGTAATGTTTAATTTTGCTTAACGAATGTTAAATTAACAGTCTGTTTATTTTTAACGCTTTGCTAATGTATTTTCCATTTGTTCAACGTAATTTTGTTTAAGATAACCAACACTTAACTATAACGTCTGTTAGCACTATTTTAACTACTCAACAGCAGTTGGTAATATTTCTACACATGTAAGACAATTTTTGATTGGCTAAAATTAATCTTTACATTCTGTATTATAGAGTGAGTCATGAAACTTGCATAAAATGACAACCTGTTATAGTAGGCCACGCTCCATAAACAAACAGTTGACAAATGAAAGTTGTAGGTGACGTGCTGAATAATAATTACAAAGTAAGGTTATATTTCCCCATTGCTATTTACTTACTTACTTACTTACTTACTGGCTTTTAAGGAACCCGGAGGTTCATTGCCGCCCTCACATAAGCCCGCCATTGTTCCCTATCCTGAGCAAGATTAATCCAGTCTCTATCATCATATCCCACCTCCCTCAAATCCATTTTAATATTCCCATCTACGTCACGGCCTCCCCAAAGGTCTTTTTTCCTCTGGCCCCCCAACTAACACTCTATATGCATTTCTGGATTCGCCCATACGTGCTACATGCCCTGCCCATCTCAAACGTCTGGATTTAATGTTCCTAATTATGTCAGGTGAAGGATACAATGCGTGCAGCTCTGTGTTGTGTAACTTTCTCCATTCTCCTGTAACTTCATCCCTCTGTTCCTCTCTCAAAGTGAGAGTCCAAGTTTCACAGCCATACAGAACAACCGGTAATATAACTGTTTTATAAATTCTAACTTTTAGATTTTTTGACAGCAGACTAGATGACAAAAGCTTCTTTACCGAATAATAACAGGCATTTCCCATATTTATTCTGCGTTTAATTTCCTCCCTAGTGTCATTTACATTTGTTACATTGCTATTATGGATACGAAATACGAAAGAAATAAAATAACACTGCTGTATTTAAACAGTCCAAAGTATTTTTTAAATGTTATATTACCAGTCATATGCTAAACATTCCCTACAGAGACACACAAAATATTAATTTCGCAACTTCTGTTCGAACAGCTGTGGAGACATCGGCCATATTTAACTAACTGTTAAACGAGTTAACTGCCCGAAATCCTACATCTAAAATTAACAAACTGTTAACAATCTGTTAAACCAAACTGGTGTTGAAAACATACAATTTTAATTAATTAACAAACCGTTTAGAGTTTAACAGTAGTTAAATTTTCTAACAATACTTGGAAAAACCGGCCATCAGTGTTGTAAAGATTCGAAAAGAAAAAATGTTCACTGTCAGCTGTCTTACGTACCCATGGTTCCGTTAAGTAAGATTACGGAAGTCTTGTGAGGTATTGACTGCATTCGCTATTTACATATTTACGTAGTCACAGTAACAAACGTAATAAAACTGTGTAAAAATTACGCAGAACATTTTGAGAGAAGGGGTCTGGGGAACATGAAATCAGATGGAGATATAGTTTAATGTGTTTACCGCTATGGCTTACTGTTTTGCATATTGTAAACATTTATTTGCGTTATTATTGATGTGCTTACATTTACTTACATTTTAAGTTATTGTCATATCGTTTAGGAATATGCGTCAACTTTACTGTACTATTTTGTACTGACAACCAGTGTTCGAAATGACAGTCACCAAGATTTATTATATACATGTAGGCAATGCATCATGTTTTGTTTGTTTACCTATGGTCGTGTCTATTGTATTTACAGAGTTGGTAGAGTACGTTGTTAATTCTGATTAGTGAAGATCATGGAAGTGATTTGAAATGCAAATAAATATAAGCAGTAGTTATAAATGAATGAAAGTAATTCAAAATTAGTGCAAATAATAAATGTGGGTAATATGGGAAAGAATACGCGATAGTGAATTATATGTCTAAGTTGTATCTCGCTAATCTGAATTCGTATCATAATGTTAATATGACAGATTAGATGTATATCCATATAACGAGGGATTAATAAATAGATACAAGTTGAGATATTGCTATAAAGTTCATATCGCTATGAAATAACAGCAGCCACAAGTACAAAAGTTGAGGTGTCCCCTAGAAAAGTACATTTGTGAAGTAATTCCATTTCTAAAGATGTTTAGAATTACCGGTAGTGTAAAACTGATCTATGAGCAACGACGTCACATAGGAAATTTCTTTCCTCAGTTGAATATGTTGAGTTAAAAAAAAAAAAAGCAAGGTACAAGTCCAGTGTTTAATATAACATAAGGCCTGATGGCCTTAACTCCACCAGAGTAAATAAAAAATAAATAAATAAAATAAATATATGGTTAGAGATAATACTTCAATAAAAAAAGTTTTCAACCATAACCTCAACTAAGAAAATTACCCTTAATTTATGTAATATGTAATATACATAGGAATATTACAAAATAAATGTATATATAATAATAAATTTAGCTTCCCTTATGAAAATGTTGCTAGATGTGATAAAGAGTGTTACATATAATTTGGAAACACGGCTAAAAGGTAAAATGATATACATTTGAAACTGTTAGGGAATCGAATGTACAAAATGTCAGAAAAATTTACACCAAAGTAGCGTTTGTCCTTATTTACAGGTAATAAAGGGAAAGAAATATCATCAGATAGGTTAGAAAAATTAGAGCGCCATATACCGCGAGAGAAATAATAGCACTGATGTATTAGCATTAAATCGATATTAGCACTACGACAGCATTATGGTAAATCGATACGAGGCACCAATACAAGTCGAGATGTCGCTGTAAAGAGCAGAGAGCACAAAAGTGGAGATAAATTTGAAATTTCTAGGTTGGCAATCCCGATGACGTCACATTAGATGTCGCTGGCATCGCAAGATTCTGGCTATATAAGTAATGAACCCGCGAGGGGAGGTGGGAGGGGGGTGGCGGGTGGGAAAAACTTAGTTGCGCCGACCCCTCTACCCAAGTGTCTTTAAGCCCGAATGAAAAGGATAACTTTTGGGTTGTAGTGGGTTATCACAGTATACTTAAACCAGACCTGAGGACCACGGATACGGGTCCCCCCTCAGTTCCTGCGGCCTTGTACCGCCATTTCCATGGGAACATAACTGGATTTTTGCCTTCCTTTTCTTCTATTTTTATTGGTAAGTACCTTTACTTCTCACGCATTATACACATAATATATGATATACAAGTGACTATGTGCAGTGTTCATTTCGTGTACAGTGAAATTTCTATACGTCGTATTTGACCATAACCTCAATGACTTGTGCAATTTCATACGCTAATTTCATGTCCTAAGGACGACTAACTCGTAATAACTGAAATCTTTTTAACAATAACCTTAACTTTATCTAGTCTTCGTAAATATTTTGTTGTGAGTCTATCGTCGTTCTTGACCACAACCTTCTGCGTATTTTAAACGGCAATTTCATTTTACAAGTACGAAAAACTCATAATATAAAGCATCTTTTTAACTATAACCTCAACTAAATCTGCTATTCGTAAATATTGCGTTGGAAATCTATCGTCGTACCTACCTACAACCCTTCGTGTAATTTCAGACGTAAATTTCATTTTACAAGCACGAAAAACTTGTAATATAACACATCTTTTTAACTATAACCTCAACTAAATCTCCTATTCGTAAATATTGTGTTGGAAATCTATCGTCGTACCTACCTACAACCCTTCGTGTAATTTCAGACGTAAATTTCATTTTACAAGCACAAAAAACTTGTAATATAACACATCTTTTTAACTATAACCTCAACTAAATCTGCTATTCGTAAATATTGTGTTGGAAATCTATCGTCGTACCTACCTACAACCCTTCGTGTAATTTCAGACGTAAATTTCATTTTACAAGCACGAAAAACTTGTAATATAACACATCTTTTAACCATAACCTCAACTTCATCTACTATTCGTAAATAATGTCATAATTCTATCGCTGTCTTCAACCGTAATCTACAGCTTCCTTGCAGACGTAAATTTCATTGTTCAATGGCAGGAACACTCGTAATATAACCTGAACTTGTTCTGCTATTCGTAAATACTGCCTTACAATTATACCACCGTCTTTGACCGTCACCTAGAGCGTACCTCCACGCGCAAATTTCATTTTTCAGTGACAAGAACACTCGTAATATGCTCCTAAGCCATCTTTTGTCATAACCTCAACCTCATCTGCTATTCGGAGGTATTGTCTTATAACTGTATCGCCCTAAGGAAAATTAAGTGAACTACACGAAAATACTCATCATAAGTCGTGTGTGACCGATCACTGGAAAGCAAATACGCTATTCCAAACCAAGTATTACTTTTCTTTTATGAAAATTTACTTTTCTCTAACTTAGTAACTACACAATAACAGACCAATGCACAACCAAAGCTGAATACTACTGAAAGTATTCTTTCACCTACTTCTAAGGCTTCAGAAACTGTTAGGATTCACAACTAAACTAACGATAACTTAGTTGTCTGTAAGCGCTCTATCACCATTCAATATTGTAAACAAAATGTATGAGTTGTTTTAGGTAAATGTACTTCCTGTAGTATATTAACTATCGAAAATATATCAACCAACATCTACTACGCCCTACTTGCAAATATCGCATAACTAAAAGTAGATCACATTAAATCTATTCCATTCGTTACTCCTAACATTCCAGAAGCTGTCCGGGAATAAACAGTAATTCTACAACTGCATAAAACGACGATCTGCATTTGAGCGGGGATAAAGACATCGCCGAAAACATTCAAAACTATTACTGGTTGTAGGAAGGTCAACTCAAATTTGTAATGGCACTGAAGTTATGGTCAAAAACACAATATCGTTCACGTTTTACATTCTTGAGAAATTCACTATGCGCACACAAGAAAGTTCACTGCACAGTACAACATACATAGTCACATAATGTATATTACCTAATATGTGTAATAATACTGTACAAAACAAAAAGTAAAGGAACTTGCCAATAAAAACAGAAGAAAACGAAGGTAAAAATCAGGTAATTATATGGATTACATAGGTCACAAAAACGAATCTTACCTAACCATAGTAATATTGTTTTCAAAAAAATCAATCCAATTTAAACCCTTATGTCACTGGCCACACTTGACAATATTCAGCTACGTAATCCATAACATTACCCAATCCTCTTATGCCCCATGAAAATGACGGCACAAGACCGCAGGAAGGATGTTGCGTGTGTTTCAGAACAAATAGATTGTACATAAACGATTCCAAAACTTCCTTCACGCTAATACCTGCACAAAAACGCAGCAATTCTAGAGAAGTTGCTTGTGGCCGAGCCCCAATATTCCAGTAAGCACAGCAACATCGTCTAAAAATTAACCGTGTTATTGCACGTGACAACGAGAGACCAAAGTTTTCGATTCGTCATGTACAATCTACTTTTCCCTCACACGCAACGAGTCTGCAACCCCTACGTTTTTGTACTTTATTTTCATGGAGAGACAAAACCGGATCTTTATCTCCTAGTTGTAACTAGTGAAAGTCCGGTTATGATCCCACAAAAATAGAGCAACAAAAACGAGGGAATTGCAGAGAGGAGAAAGGGTACCTGCTTGTCACCAAACCACCACTGTCACACAGTGAGGGCACAGCAACGAGGTCAGTGGGGCAAAACCCCGACGTCTGTCATGTCTTGTCCAGGGATAAGTGGATTATTGCCGCGAGGTCAGTGCCGCACGTACCAGGGCACAGAGGCACATGTCCCGAAGGTCAGTGGTGCATGTCCGGATGGTCAGCAGCACCTAACCTCGACGTCTATGAAGGATAGTGAAGATAGGATCTCTGTACCTGCAGTCATTGGCTCATAACAGCGTGGTACGCGACGCATACACCGGCGGATAGAGGCGCTTTACTCAAAAGAGAAACGCATATCACAACGGACATGGCGCGGTCCCGAAGGAATGAGGCGCTCGTCTCTACGGCCATTGGCGCACGTACCAGCAGTCGCAGAACCATGTCCAACAAAGTCAGCGTCATATAACCTTCAGGTCTGTCTGGCTCTAACCGCTTCGTCAGTGGTCCAAACACACTGCGGACAGTGACTCAAAGCCCTTGTCAGCGATATGGAGTAAGGACCCTGCGGAGAGAGGAACATGTCAAGTCAAGGGCATTTCTGCCAGAAATATGTGGCTCATAGCCGTCAGGTCAGTGGCGCATACACCGGCGGACAGATGCCCATGTCAGCAGACAGCGGCGTATGTACCTGCAGTCAGTGGTTCATAACAGCGTGGTACGCGACGCATACACCGGCGGATAGAGGCGCTTTACTCAAAAGAGAAACGCATATCACAACGGACATGGCGCGGTCCCGAAGGAATGAGGCGCTCGTCTCTACGGCCATTGGCGCACGTACCAGCAGTCGCAGAACCATGTCCCACAAAGTCAGCGTCGTATAACCTTCACGTCTGTCTGGCTCTAACCGATTCGTCACCCAGAAAGTCAGCGTCGTATAACTTTCACGTCTGTCTGGCTCTAACCGCTTCGTCAGTGGTCCAAACACACTGCGGACAGTGACTGAAAGCCCTTGTCAGCGATATGGAGTAAGGACCCTGCGGAGAGAGGAACATGTCAAGTCAAGGGCATTTCTGCCAGAAATATGTGGCTCATAGCCGTCAGGTCAGTGGCGCATACACCGGCGGACAGATGCCCATGTCAGCAGACAGCGGCGTATGTACCTGCAGTCAGTGGTTCATAACAGCGTGGTACGCGACGCATACACCGGCGGATAGAGGCGCTTTACTCAAAAGAGAAACGCATATCACAACGGACATGGCGCGGTCCCGAAGGAATGAGGCGCTCGTCTCTACGGCCATTGGCGCACGTACCAGCAGTCGCAGAACCATGTCCCACAAAGTCAGCGTCGTATAACCTTCACGTCTGTCTGGCTCTAACCGATTCGTCACCCAGAAAGTCAGCGTCGTATAACTTTCACGTCTGTCTGGCTCTAACCGCTTCGTCAGTGGTCCAAACACACTGCGGACAGTGACTCAAAGCCCTTGTCAGCGATATGGAGTAAGGACCCTGCGGAGAGAGGAACATGTCAAGTCAAGGGCATTTCTGCCAGAAATATGTGGCTCATAGCCGTCAGGTCAGTGGCGCATACACCGGCGGACAGATGCCCATGTCAGCAGACAGCGGCGTATGTACCTGCAGTCAGTGGTTCATAACAGCGTGGTACGCGACGCATACACCGGCGGATAGAGGCGCTTTACTCAAAAGAGAAACGCATATCACAACGGACATGGCGCGGTCCCGAAGGAATGAGGCGCTCGTCTCTACGGCCATTGGCGCACGTACCAGCAGTCGCAGAACCATGTCCCACAAAGTCAGCGTCGTATAACCTTCACGTCTGTCTGGCTCTAACCGATTCGTCACCCAGAAAGTCAGCGTCGTATAACTTTCACGTCTGTCTGGCTCTAACCGCTTCGTCAGTGGTCCAAACACACTGCGGACAGTGACTCAAAGCCCTTGTCAGCGATATGGAGTAAGGACCCTGCGGAGAGAGGAACATGTCAAGTCAAGGGCATTTCTGCCAGAAATATGTGGCTCATAGCCGTCAGGTCAGTGGCGCATACACCGGCGGACAGATGCCCATGTCAGCAGACAGCGGCGTATGTACCTGCAGTCAGTGGTTCATAACAGCGTGGTACGCGACGCATACACCGGCGGATAGAGGCGCTTTATTCAAAAGAGAAACGCATATCACAACGGACATGGCGCGGTCCCGAAGGAATGAGGCGCTCGTCTCTACGGCCATTGGCGCACGTACCAGCAGTCGCAGAACCATGTCCAACAAAGTCAGCGTCGTATAACCTTCAGGTCTGTCTGGCTCTAACCGCTTCGTCAGTGGTCCAAACACACTGCGGACAGTGACTCAAAGCCCTTGTCAGCGATATGGAGTAAGGACCCTGCGGAGAGAGGAACATGTCAAGTCAAGGGCATTTCTGCCAGAAATATGTGGCTCATAGCCGTCAGGTCAGTGGCGCATACACCGGCGGACAGATGCCCATGTCAGCAGACAGCGGCGTATGTACCTGCAGTCAGTGGTTCATAACAGCGTGGTACGCGACGCATACACCGGCGGATAGAGGCGCTTTACTCAAAAGAGAAACGCATATCACAACGGACATGGCGCGGTCCCGAAGGAATGAGGCGCTCGTCTCTACGGCCATTGGCGCACGTACCAGCAGTCGCAGAACCATGTCCCACAAAGTCAGCGTCGTATAACCTTCACGTCTGTCTGGCTCTAACCGATTCGTCACCCAGAAAGTCAGCGTCGTATAACTTTCACGTCTGTCTGGCTCTAACCGCTTCGTCAGTGGTCCAAACACACTGCGGACAGTGACTGAAAGCCCTTGTCAGCGATATGGAGTAAGGACCCTGCGGAGAGAGGAACATGTCAAGTCAAGGGCATTTCTGCCAGAAATATGTGGCTCATAGCCGTCAGGTCAGTGGCGCATACACCGGCGGACAGATGCCCATGTCAGCAGACAGCGGCGTATGTACCTGCAGTCAGTGGTTCATAACAGCGTGGTACGCGACGCATACACCGGCGGATAGAGGCGCTTTACTCAAAAGAGAAACGCATATCACAACGGACATGGCGCGGTCCCGAAGGAATGAGGCGCTCGTCTCTACGGCCATTGGCGCACGTACCAGCAGTCGCAGAACCATGTCCCACAAAGTCAGCGTCGTATAACCTTCACGTCTGTCTGGCTCTAACCGATTCGTCACCCAGAAAGTCAGCGTCGTATAACTTTCACGTCTGTCTGGCTCTAACCGCTTCGTCAGTGGTCCAAACACACTGCGGACAGTGACTGAAAGCCCTTGTCAGCGATATGGAGTAAGGACCCTGCGGAGAGAGGAACATGTCAAGTCAAGGGCATTTCTGCCAGAAATATGTGGCTCATAGCCGTCAGGTCAGTGGCGCATACACCGGCGGACAGATGCCCATGTCAGCAGACAGCGGCGTATGTACCTGCAGTCAGTGGTTCATAACAGCGTGGTACGCGACGCATACACCGGCGGATAGAGGCGCTTTACTCAAAAGAGAAACGCATATCACAACGGACATGGCGCGGTCCCGAAGGAATGAGGCGCTCGTCTCTACGGCCATTGGCGCACGTACCAGCAGTCGCAGAACCATGTCCCACAAAGTCAGCGTCGTATAACCTTCACGTCTGTCTGGCTCTAACCGATTCGTCACCCAGAAAGTCAGCGTCGTATAACTTTCACGTCTGTCTGGCTCTAACCGCTTCGTCAGTGGTCCAAACACACTGCGGACAGTGACTCAAAGCCCTTGTCAGCGATATGGAGTAAGGACCCTGCGGAGAGAGGAACATGTCAAGTCAAGGGCATTTCTGCCAGAAATATGTGGCTCATAGCCGTCAGGTCAGTGGCGCATACACCGGCGGACAGATGCCCATGTCAGCAGACAGCGGCGTATGTACCTGCAGTCAGTGGTTCATAACAGCGTGGTACGCGACGCATACACCGGCGGATAGAGGCGCTTTACTCAAAAGAGAAACGCATATCACAACGGACATGGCGCGGTCCCGAAGGAATGAGGCGCTCGTCTCTACGGCCATTGGCGCACGTACCAGCAGTCGCAGAACCATGTCCAACAAAGTCAGCGTCGTATAACCTTCAGGTCTGTCTGGCTGTAACCGCTTCGTCAGTGGTCATTTTTGTAGATATGAGGTATGACTTCTTAGCCATCAATATTATGGCTGAGGGTTTGCTTCTTAACTTAATTAATGTGAAAGCTCTTATGTTCTTCAACCAAAGGAATCTTTAGAAGGAAGTTTTGACCTGTTAAAAAGAAGATAAACGGGAACAGAAAGATATAATACCAGGTCAGAATATTGTTAGATTCATAAACTCTCAAAGACTGTTATGGGAGGAGATCTGGAAAGAAAATGACAGCAGGATGCCGAAGTAAAAATGGAAGAGGAGATTTCACTCAAGGGAATTTAAAGGCCAACATAAAGATGGATGGACTGTCTACAGATGAACGAAAGATAAGGGATGAGTGTAAAGTACAGAATCCGGATAACGACATGCCATTTCTTGCACTCACCCATTTAGGGCTTCATTCGATAGATGGGCAAACAGTTTTCTCTCTGGAAGAATTGAATTCCACTGAGGTAGGCCTACTATCAAAAAGGGGTACGGTTTATGCTACTTTGGTTATTTGGGCTGATTTTGATTTTCTTTGTTCCATTTAAATTTGTTTATCATGTCTTTTGGTTTACGTTAGAAGAGAAACATAAGACTATAATAAAATTTGAAAAAAAAAAAAGTACTTAAAATGTTTAGTACTCACAGCCATAAGTTGAAAACACTTCCTTCTCATATCCTGGATTATCAGCATCCCCATCGTCCTTCTTATCTTCTAGTTTATCCCAGGTCCTTCGTGACTTTCTTGTAAACATTCTCTGCTTGCATTCCACACCTCATCTGATGATTTCCGAAGTCCTGC